>NC_058132.1:363343238-363371450 GCF_016433145.1 Gracilinanus agilis
AGAAAGTGAAGAAGACCAATTATGAAGTTATTGCAATAGTATATGCAATTGATGATAAAACTTGAACTTGGAGGGAATGGGAATGCATTAGCAGAGATAAAGAGAGGGATGTGAGAGATATTCAGAGCTAAAATACATAAGACATGGCACAGTCCCGTCATTTATCTTCAATTATAAAAACTTTTCCTCTTTTTTCTTAAAAAATTTTTAAGTTATTAACTAATTTGGGACTAATGATTAGATAGTATATCCTTGGTTTGCAGAAAGAGATGACTTTACATTATCCCTCCAATCCGGAAATAAAGAAAACTCTTCCTGTCTGTCCTACTAGAAACTTAAAGACAAAAAGGAAATTGCTAGGCAAAAAAATGAGACTTGCCCAGAGTCACACGACTAGAAAATACCTGAGGTCAGATTTGAACCCAGGTTTTCCTGTCTTTATTTGGGATTACAATTTATTTTTTTTCCAGATTACATGTTGATACAATTTTTAACAATCATCTTCTGCCTCTTTGCAATTCATTTTCTCTCTCTTCCTTCTACCTCTTCCCCAAGATAGCAGATATTAAGATATAAATTGTACACGTGTTATCATACAATATATATTTTCATGTTTATCATGTTGTGAAAGTAGATATGTACTGGCCAAGACAAACCCAGGAACTATATAATCACAAGTACAAAATCCTTTTCATACAAATAAAGTCAGATCTAAATAACTGGAAAAAATCATTAATTGCTCATGGGTAGGCTGAGTCAATATAATAAAAATGACAATTCTTCCCAAATTAATTTAGTTATTCAGTGTCATACCAATAAAATTGTCCAAAAAGTATTTCATAGAGCTATAAAAATAATAAGATTTAACTGGAAGAACAAAAGGCCTAGAATATCAAGAGAGTTAAAGAAAAAAAATTTGAAGGAAGGTGACTTACCTATACTGGAACTTAAAACTATACTATAAAGTGGCAACCATAAAAATAATCTGATACCAACCAAGAAATAAAGAGGCAGATCAATGAAACAAATTAGGCACTCAAAGCACAAAGACCTTAGTAACCTAGTATTTGAAAAACATAAAGATCCAATCGTTTGGAAGAAGAAATCATTATCTGACAAAAACTGATGGAAAAACTGGAAAATGTTATAGTAGAAATTAGGTATAGACTAATACCTCACATCCTATACCAAGGCAAGGTCAAAATGGATACATGATATAGACATAAAAGGTAATCGCATAAACAAACTAAGGGAATACAAAATAGTTTACCTATCAGACATATAGATAAGGGGAAAATTTAGGAGAAAAGAAATAGAGAACATTATGAGATATAAAATAGATAACTTTGGCTACATTAAATTGAAAAGTTTCTAAGTGATACAACTAAGATTAAGAGGCAAACAACAAACTGGGGGGAAAATCTATAGCAAATCTCTAACATAGGTTTAATTTATTGTATATTTAGAGAACTGAGTCAACATTATAAGATTACAAAGCATTTCCCAACTAACAAATGGTCAAAGGACATGAATACACACTTTTCAGATGAAGGAAAAACTATCTTTAGTTATATAAAAAATGCTCCAAATCACTATTGATTAGAGAAATGTCAATTAAATAACTCTGAGGTACCAACTCATACCCAATAAACTAGCTAACATGGCAAAAAAGAAAAATGATAAATATTGGATGGGATGTGGAAAAATTAGAACACTAAAACACTGCTGGTTATTCTGTGAACTGATAAAACCATTTTGGGGAACAATCTGAACAATGCCCAAAGGAGAATCAAATTGTTCATATCCTTTGATCCAACAATACTAGTACTTGGTTTGTATACCCAAGAGATTAAAGATAGAGAAAAAGTACCTATTTATATGAAAATATTTACAGGAGCTCTTTTGTAGTGGCAAAGAACTAGAAACTGAAGAAATATCCATCATTTGAGGAATGGGTGAACAAATTGTAGTATATACTTATAATGGAATACAATTGTTCCATAAGAAATGACAAACAAGATGATTACAAAAAACCTGGAAAGACTTATATGAAGAGATATAAACTAAAGTAAGCAAAGTAAAGGGAATACTGTACACAGTAACAATAAGGTATGATGATTAATTGTGAATGACTTAACTATTATCAATAAGACAAGGATCCAGAACGCTCCAAAAGACTCCTGACAATGTGTCTTCTCTCATAACATGATGAATGTGAAAATATACATTATAATATGTACAACCTATATCACATCATCTGCCTTCTTGGGGTTTGAGTGGGAGGGAGAGAGAGAAAATGGATTGCAAATTATCAGAAAGTGAAAATTTAAAATTATTTTGACAATAGGGAAAAATAAAAAAGTTATAGAAAATAGATCACATACTGCTTATATCAGAGAAAAATTTATGTAAGATTACATTCTAATAGAAGCATTTTTTGGAGCAGGTATTGGGCATTTTGGTTTGGTAAATTACAGGAATTAAAGTTAAATCATAGTGAGGTGTAAGACAGAATCCTTCAGTGAACAATGGCATCATTGTTTTTTGAGCCTCCAAAACTAGCATATTTCAGGTACTGTACTAAGTACTGAGAATTCAAAGAAAAACAAAAAGAAAGGCAGTTCCTACATTCTAATAAGAGGAAGAAAACACAAACACACACAGACACACACACAAACATACAGACACAGACACAGACACAGACACACACACACACACACACACACACACACACACACACACACACTGTAAGGATGGGATTTGTGCAAGGGGATGGGACAAAAAGAGCCAGAGAAGGAATTGATGACAATTGGTGACAGTTACTGGAAGTTAAGACCAGAGAGAATTCTGGGAGTTTCTCAGAGGAAGAAGGAGAGGAGAGGTCTTCAGGCGGAGGACTGTAAGGAGAGAGGAGGAGGACATCTCTGCTCAAATCCAGTCCTGAGGGCTTCCTGAGAATCTTTCTTTGGACACCGAAACCCTGATTCCCTGATCAAAGCCCTTCCAAGCTTCAATCCCATCAAGACTTCAAACATTGATTTAGATAAGAGTTTGGACTCCATTTGGGGAGCAATCTCTTAGTCTTCTTCACCCATTACCCAACCTTGCTGAGAGACCCCCTTTCAGTCAAAACTTAAAATTATAGAAAGGGATAGAAATAGAAACAGAAGGAGAAGGAGAAGGGGCGGGGGGAAGAAGCTTGGAAGTGAGAACCCCAAAGATTCCCACCTGAGTGACAGATTCTATAGGAATAGGGAAGAGGGCACCCCAAATTCCTTTGCCCTTCACTCCTTTCCCCAGTCCCTGAATTGTGAATAAAAGGCATTCATCAGTCAGATAGCGTTCCAGAGTGCCTGAGAGACAACAAAGGAGAGGTTGGTCTGGCTGCCTCCATCTTGAAGCCAGACCACTCGCTGTGAAGTTAACTGACCTCAGGGGAAGCTTGTGTGAACCTTGCCCTCATTCAGAATCAGATTGGGGTTCCACATACTTCATCTTATAGGGAAGTCTTGCTCCCAACTCCTGTGGGGTGGCACGACCATCCAGGTCACCCAGTTTTGGGGTGACACCCCCTTGAAGTCTCCCAGTGTATAATCAGTGTGAGGGGAGAGCTAGAAGAGAGTCTCACCTTTATAGACTTTCTCTCTCTCTCCTTTCTATCGTAACATTGGTTACTGGCTCTTATTATTATTACAACACACACACATGCACACACACATTTAAAGCTAGAAGAAATCTCAGAATCCATCTAGTCCAATGGTCCACAAACTATGTTCTGTGCCTGTTTTTGTGTAACCTGAGAGCTAAATATGGTTTTTACTTTTCTAAAAAAGTTTCATTTTATTTTAAAATGTAAAAACTATGCTTACCTTTAAGACAAAGAAAAACAGGGGCTGGCTAGATCAGGCCTTTTTGGCTACAGTTTGTGGACTCTGATTTGATCTAGTACTCTCATTTTACCAGTAAGTAAATTAAAAGGGGAAATGACTTGCCCAAGGTAGAATGGCTAATAAGTGCTATAGATATAGGACTTGAACCCTGTTTCCTTTCACCTCAGAATCTATGTGAACTATGTGTCAAGCATTCCATGTTAGACATGATTGTGTGGCCTCATAGCCTTGCTTAAAGCTTGTTAGTAACAGGATACTTACTATCTCCCAAAACAGTTCATTCAATTTATGAAGAGATAAAAGTGTTAGGGATTTCTGCTTCTCTGAAATTTTCCAGTCATTGTTCACAGTTCTGCTCTCTGGAGCTTGACAAAACAAAGCTTATCTCTCTGGCATATAGCAGAGGTTTAAACGTCCAGAGACAGCTATCATAATTTCAACTAAGAGAATTTGAACACAGGACTTCTGAGGGTCTCTTCTTATTTTAAATTTTTGGGTTCTCTATTCCTTAGCTATCTTCTACCTTTCCTTTGACTAGTCTTTGATTGATAATAATAAAACAAATTGCCTTAAGATATGTCATCCTCCCATCAATACTCTTTAACCTAATAAACTAGGCGACACAGGGGATAAAGAGTTGTGCCTGGTATCAGGAAGACCTGAATTCAAATCTTACCTAAGATACTTCCTAGTTGCATGACCCCAGGCAAATCAAGTTACCTGTTTGTAGAAGTTTCCTCAGTTATAAAGTGAGGATAATAGTAGCATCTACCTCTTAGGATTGTTGTGAGGATCAAATGAGAGAATATTGGTAATTAGCACAGAGATTAGACAGTTAGGTGGTTTAGTTGATAGAGTGGTAGACTTGAAATTAGGAAGACAGAAGTTCAAATCTGGTCTCAAACACTAGCTGTATGACCTTGGACAAGTCACTTAAACCAAGAAAACCCCAAATGTCATCACAAATATTTGGACATAACTGAAAAAAAAGCAATGACAGGAAAGTGATTAGCTTGACACCAAGTAGGCACTTAATAAATGCTTGTTTATTTCCTGACTTCTTCAGATGTTCCACCAAGAATTGATTATAATGTCCTACATATGAGTTAATTAGGACAAAGTTAAGCAGAATTATCATCTCTTTATTCCAGATTATTGTGACTCAATAAATGGAGCCTTTTATGGCTACAATTAGGGGTAGTTAGGTTTCACAGTGGATAGAGTGCTAGGACATTTACTAGCTGGGTGAGCCTGGACAAGTCACTTAATGCTGTTTGCCGTAGTTTCTTCATTTATAAAATGAATTGGAGTAGAACATGGCAAACCACTCCAATATCTCTGTCAAGAAAATCCAGATGGAGTCCTGAAGAGTCAGACACACTTGAAATAACTGAAGAACAATGGTGGTGATATCATTTTATTGAATTTTATGAAACATACAACTCATTAAATCATCCAAATCTTTTTAGATGAACTGAGGCAGCTAGTGCTGAAGGGTGTAGTGGGGTTAGATCTGGAATCAAGAAGACTTCAGTTTATATCCAGGCTCAGATTCTTATTGACTGTGACCTTGAGCAAATTATTTAGCCTCTGTCCACCTCAATTTCCTCAAATGTAAAATGGAGATAACTATAACACCTGGTCCTCTGGGTCATGAAAATCAAATGAAGTAATATTTGCAAAGTACTTGAAACATAGTGCTATATAAATGTTAGTTATCATCCTCATCCTCATCATCAGCATCAGCAGTTCTCTAGCCATGTCTCCCCAGATTTTACTTGTAAAGTTGATTTTTCACTTTCACAAAATGAGAATTCAATACCTGACCCAGTAGACAAAGATTTCATGTGTATAGTATGTTTTTGTCCCACTTCTGACAAGATCTTGGGAAAGTCACTTATCTTCTTAATGATTTAGGCAAGTTTTTAAGACTATAATTTGCCAAGAAGAAGCCTACCTGCCTTGGTGGAGGGGGTTTCTAATATCAATGAAATCAATAGTCTGGTCCCTTTCTTGATTACTATGCATGTAGTATCACTATGCCATTTTTATGATTGTCTTCTACAATTACACTGAATCCTCATCAAATCGTCTTTTATAGATAGATTACTCATAAATATGATGTTTGCAAGACATGTCAGATTTGGCTCATTGCTAACAATGAGAGCTAAAACGAAGTGAAACTGACATTGTAGGGCCATATTGAGTTTCCTCTCATTAGAGATTTTGCACAAAGTCTGGATGATTGCTTGTTGAAGATGTTTTTCTTGTTCAGATATAAGATGTATTAGATGAGAAGTTCTTTACAATTTTTATATAATAGACTCTGGCAATCTAGTGATATTTTATGCATATTTTAAATGCATAAAATAAAGTACATGGTATTAAAGGGGAAATCAATTATATTAAAATATAATTTTCAAAATATTTTCCCAAGTTCACACCCCTCCCCATGAAATCAATCCATAAGCCCTTTGGAGAGTCTATAAACCCTACATTAAGAGCCCCTGGAAGGATGGTCTTTGAGGTTCCTTCTGATATCCTTCTTTTATAGTTTCCTGCTTACTGATAAACCAGAGGCAAAGGTAATTTTCCATCTTGGTTACTTATGATTCCCACTGTAAATAACAATGAACACTGAGATATTTGATCATTGTTCCTCTGACTAGAATAGAATTGTAAATAATCAAGATCATATGATGGCAGATAATGGAGGCTGCCACATTCATTCCTGGGATTTATTATAGTGAATTTTACAGTCTGCCTTCTCAAGGTGACCTTTCTTCATGAGGAATCTTGATTCCTTATCTTGGAATCTACCAGTAGAGCCCTGGCATTCCCCTTGGCAACCTGAGCAGGCCCTGATATGTCAGAATTGATCTGCAGATCTCATGGAACACAAAATTCCTGTGTTCTGATAATTCAGTTGCTAAGAACTGCCTGCCCTTATATTTGGAAAGTGCTTCTATTAGAAACTGCTCTTTTCATTTCTGTGACATTCAGTGATGCAAGAACTCTAACTACAGGAATGCCTATCTTGGGCCATTATAAATGTCAGTGCTTGTTACAGGATCATAGATCTGTCGAGTTGGAAAGGACCTAAAAAGCCATTAGTCCAATCCCCTTATTTTACTGATAAAATAACTGAAGCCCAAGGAGATTAAATGGCGGTTACATATGTTTAATTCTACAGTTCTGTAGCACTTGAACTCGAATCAAACCTAGCTTCGGTCATTTATTAGTTGGATGATCTTAGGCAAGTCATTTTAATCTCTGCCTGCCTCAGTTTCCTCAACGGTAAAATGAGGATAATAATACCTCCCAGCAATGTTGTGAGAATCAAATTTGCAAGGTACTTAGCACAGGCCTGGCACTTAAGAGGTTTGTTTTTTGTTTTTGTTTTTGTTTTTGTTCTTTAAAAACCCTTACCTTCTGTCTTAGAGTCAATACTGTGTATTGGCTCCAAAGCAGAAGAGTGGTAAGGGCTAGGCAGTGGGGGTTAAGTGACTTGCCCAGGGTCACACAGGTAGGAAGTGTCTGAGGCTAGATTTGAACCTAGGATCTCCTGTCTCTAGGCCTGGCTCTTCATCCACTGGGCCACCCCAACTTTAGAGGTTTTTAATAAATGTTTGTCATCTCCCATCCCCCTCCACTGTTCCATTATTAGAATAGGCAAAGGTTGAGTGGATAAATCTTCAGAAATAAAAGAAAAATCATCTTGGGTTACCATAGAACAATTCTCAGCAAATCTCACTCTAAATTCATTGCAATAAACCTAAAAGGAATAAAATACAACAACTCCACAAAATCAAACTCAACGAAACTCAACAAACTCCAAAAGGGGAAAAATGTATTACACCATGATACCATCATTTCCCCCTTTTTCCACATCTGAATATGTCATAAATCCTTCATCATGTACACAAAAAGGCTCTTTTCATTGGAAAGAATCTGTAGATAGAATTTCCTGCAGCATAAAGTCCTTTGTATGTAAAGAAAACAACAGCAATAATAATAGATATACCATCTTTAAGTTGGTTTACATGTAAATGGGTCGCTCTGAAATATTGACATATTGATTCTACTCTTGCTTTTTGAACAAAAGTTTATGTTTCCCAGGTGCCTGGGAGAGGTCAAAGATTTAATCTGCATCTGCAGAACAGAATTTTACTATGAACAAAGATGATTTTTCTGGACAATGACCAAATCAAAGATTTTGGCCTCATTGGAACTATAACCAATTAAACTGACATCTCAAAAGGGCTTTAAAATTGTTTTTAATGTAATACCTCAGAGAGCAAAGATTGCAGCTGATTCAATTATGCAAGTCTGAGCACATTAGGTGTGGTTGTTTTGTTTTTTCACAAAAACTATTTGTTTCTGATTCTAATTTAGCTAAATACCACACCTCACTGTTATTCCTAGATATATTTAGTAACCTTTCCAAAATATAAAGTCAATACGTAATAGATGTCTGTGGTAAAGATCTAAGAGCAAAGTTTATTTTCAAAAACAATTAAGTTCATCATCCCCAAGGAGATGCCATTTTCCAGTCTGGTCTTCCTCCTTCCAAACATACTTTTCACCCGATGAATCTCTCTTATTGCTATTTCTGGGCTCCAGAACAGAAGCAAAATCTTACAAAAACAAACAAAGATGCAAGCAAAAACAGAAACAAAAGATATACAATATCCAACCCAAACAGCAGGGACCATGAATTTATCTCTATGTGTTTGGAAGCATTTGGAAAGGAGAATTCAAAATACAACATGAGCCGTTCACTAAAAAGAACAACCACCTAAGGGGGTAAAGAACATGAGAAATTAGAAACATCTGAGAAGTGATTGACCTAAACCTTCAACAGCTAATCAGCATCTGTGAGATTAGTTCAGATATTTCTCTGAGGAGCAGCTGACTTGAGACTACACGGAGACTGATATCTCCTAAATCACAATCCTAGAATATAGGTTAAGGAGAAATTGTAGTACTCAAGGGCCCAGAGCTCTGCTTCAGACGATAGATGTAATAATGAGTCAAATATATTGAGAGTCAATCAGTCACCAAATTTTCAATAAGCACCTAGAATACAAATACGGTTAGACCTCGTTTTATATGACCAATACATTCCAAGACCTTTTGCATAAGCTGAAAATTGTGCATAATAGAAAACCCCATTATTTGATAAGTTTTTCTTATAAGAATACACCTAGACACTTTATGACTTTTTTTAGGCTTCTCAAGCTACTAGCATCATTATTCTTGTACTTTGAAGCCATTATTAATAACTTAAATAGCATTAACGAAACAATAAAAAGCATTGCTCAAACATGGACATGGCTTGTTATGAACAAAAACTTCAGACAAAAACTGATGCAGGAGCTAATTTTTGGTGCAAAACAATGTTATGACTCACACGAATGCTTTTCAGAGTGAAAATGAGCATGATTGAGTGAATTTCTGTGAGACTTTATGCCACTTGGAAAAATGGAGCAGATTTAGTGCATAATTAAAAATTTTTATTTTATGTATTTTTCTGCCTTTATTTTTTCAATTGTCAGTCACATGTACCCAATTAGCATGTGTTGAGTTCATGTAAAATGAGACCCTAGCATATAAAAAATAAGTCTGCCTCCTACCTTACAGACCTAAATTTCTACTAGAGATTATAGTTTTATTGGAAGATTTGGGTTCACTTCTCACCTCTAACATTTGCTACCTGGACAACCCTGGACAAGTCATTGAACATTTACATGCTTCAGTTTCCTCATCTGTAAAATTAAAGGTTTTGGCTAGATGGCTTCCAAGGTCCCTTTCAGCTCTAAATCTACATTCCTAGAAGAAATTGTCATGGATGAGTATATATTCAAAGATGATATCTCTACTATATTTCCCCCAATATAGTACGAGGTAGTAGAGTAATTGGGGTGAGGGTTACTACTAAATGATGGTAGAGAAAGAGAATAGAGAAGGTATTGTTTGAACTGACCAGTGGAGGAGTCTAGGAGGTCATCATCAAGACAGAAATGAGGAGAGCATTCCAAGTTTGGAGGATAGCCTGTGGAGTACTAAAGAGAAAATAAGAAACAAAAAGGGGACTGATTTGTCTAAAGCATAGAAAGGAAGTAATGTATGAATCACTCTAGGAGGTGGCACAATGGAAAGGGAGGATAGAATCAGAAAGGGATCCAAGGAGAGGCAGCAAACACATGGATACTCAGGAAAAAATTCAGTCATCTTTAAACTGGAAAATATTCTCATTAAAACCAGGAAAAATAAAAATATGTATGGGATAAAACTTGTCATTTTTATTTCCTTTATGACCTTGGGTATCATCTACATCTCAGTTCTTTTCTCTGTATAATAAGCAATTTAAATGTTGACTTTCTTGATACTTCATACAAGTGATTCTTACCAATGTATCAAACATTTTACACTCCCTGCTTGCGTTGAGTTTTATATAACCAACATTTCTCTCTTGTCATCTACGTTATTGAGTTATAAAAGTCTGAATGAGGTTTAATGGAGGAAGGTAAGATGATAATAGGTCTCTAAGAGTTATAGGTTTGTCAAGGTGAGCATCCAACCGTCCAAGATAGAGAGCGATTTTTTTTCAGTGTTTCAGGGGTTAGTGACCTCAGAGACCTTGAGGTAGTGGTAACAGTCTAAGGGATGTGTTTTAACTAGAAGTAGCTCATTTGTATGTAATGCTTTAGGATCACAATGTATTTCTCACATATGATCTCATACCAAGTTTGGTGCACAGAAAGCATTTTAACAAATGCTTATTGGTTAATCGAATTGATTTTTACAATACAGTTATGAGATAATAATAGGAATATCATTATCCTGATTTTATAGATAAAGAAATTAAAACTTAGAGAAGTCACTTGACTTTTAAAGGGTAGCCTGAGTCAGGCATGGCATCTAGTCAATGTTCTACTTTCCCCAATAGCCATGATTTCTAAAGCACAACCTGTGCTGTAGAGAAACATGCACCCCACCCTCAAGAAGTTTGCTTCATGGTTGTAGAAATATGATAATGCCACTGGGTATTATAGTAAATAGATTGCCTCTCTTGGACTCAAATGTGAATTAGAATCTTTCAGCACTTTCTAGCTGTGAAATCTTGGTTAAGTCACTTTGCCTCTTTTTGATTCAGGTTCCTCATCTATAAAATTGGGATAATAATAGCACCTGCCTTCCAAAATTATTGTGAGGATCAAAGGAGATAATATAAGTAAAGTGTTTCTTAAACCTTGAAACACCACACCAATTCTAGTTACATGTATACACACACACACACACACACACACACACATCTATATATATAACTTTGTTCTTTATTTTGAAAAAAAACAATGACATTATGAGGTGGCATCTTGATTCAGTTGTGAATTGGATTTAAGTGAGGCAGAGTTGCACAGAGTTCTCACCTTCACTCTCTCTTCCAGAGTCATTTAAAAAAAACCCTTCCCTTCCCTCTTGGAGTCAATACTGTGTATTGGCTCCAAGGCAGAAGAGTGATAAGGGCTTGGCAATGGGGGTCAAGTGACTTGCCCAGGGTCACACAGCTGGGAAGTGTCTGAGGCCAGATTTGAACCCAGGACCACCTATCTCTAGGCCTGACCCTCAATCTACTGAGCCACTTAGCTTCCCCCTCTTCCATAGTCATTGAAGTCCTTGGCAAGACAAAAATCAGGACTACTGACAATGGCTTAGGATGCAGTGGATGACCTTGGCATCTTCAATGTCTGACCAGGTTCTAAATGCTCCACAGCACCTGCTTTAGCCACCTTAATGGCTGTTGGAATAAATTGTTTTCATCCATCCATTTCTCCAGGGGAAATCTCCCCATGATGGGGGTAGACACCCTGCTAACTCACTGACAAATCTAAGGCCTGTCATTTATACTCAATATGGATTAAAACATCTTCCCAGATAGTTTTCCCAAGGTATGACTACTAGGCATACTATAGATTTTTGGAACCGCAAGGGAAATGATTCCTAAATCTATGTTCTTAGCCTCAATCTGTCTCTCCTAGGATTCCACATTGGAATGCCACCTGCTCCTTGTACATTTTCACCTTTATGTACTTACTATTAGCACCTCAGATT
Organism: Gracilinanus agilis; assembly: GCF_016433145.1. Lineage (NCBI taxonomy): Eukaryota > Metazoa > Chordata > Mammalia > Didelphimorphia > Didelphidae > Gracilinanus > Gracilinanus agilis. Next base: position 363,355,244 of record NC_058132.1, read on the forward strand.
CAATATTTCCAAAATTAAACTCATTATGTTTCCCCAAAATCAGCCCTTCCTACTTACCTTTCTCTTTCTGTGGAAGGAATTTAGCATTCTCCTTGTTAACATGGACTTAAAATTCAGTTATCTTTGACTGTTTCCTATTCTTCCTTCCCCTATCCAATGATTTACTAAAGTCTACAAATTACTTCTCCATTACATCTCTTGCATCTTTTCTCTTTCTCTCCACTCATCACCCAAGTCAGGCCTTTACTACCTTTTGCCTATAATAGCCTCCAAAAGTCATCTGTTTCTAGACTCCTACCAATAAGACATCCTTCAAAAAATAGCAAAATCATCTTCTGAGATACAAGCCTCAGCATGTGACACACTGATCAGAAACCTTTTCTGACTCCCTATCAATGCTAAAATATAAAATCAAACTCTAATTTCATCCTTTCCACAATCTAGTTCTAACATGTTCTTTTAGCTTCGTCTCACTGTTCTGCACACATTCTATGATCTAGTCCAAATATAACAGTAATTAATTCTCTAATTTAGTGCCACCTTTTTCTTCTTCTGTGAACAGCCCATGCTTTTAATACAGGCCTTCTTTTTCTCTTTTTTGTCTTTCAAAGGCCAGTTCAAGTGCCTTATCCTCTATAAAGCCTTTCCCCAAACCCTGCACTTTGAAAGGGATCTTCCCCCCCTGAAATTTACCTTCAACATTTTGCATATATCATTTTTGTTGTTCAGTAATTTCTATTGTGCCCAAATCTGTGTGACCCATTTGAGGTAAGTGACTAAAACCAGATTTGAATTCAGGTCACCTGACTTCAAACCTGGTGCTGTATCTTCTATGTCACTCAGCAAGGTGACATGGTAGATGGAGTGCCTTGCCTAGAGTCAGAAAGACTCATCTTCCTGATTTCAGATATGACCTTAGACACTTACTATCTGTGTGATCCTTGGCAATTCATTTTACTGTTTGCCTCAGTTTTCTAATCTGTAAAATGAGCTGGAGAAGGACATGGAAAACCACTCCAGTATCTGCCAAGAATACCCAAATGGATTAAAAAAGAATCAATCATGATGAAAAAAGTTTGAATAGCAACAATAGCATATCTTTACTTTCCCTTTATTACATTTTTCCTATACAATATTTATTTTTATCTATGGATTATATTAGACATTGAGGAGGCAGCTACTATGTAATTTTTTCATCTTTGCACCCCTAAGTTCCCAGGATAATGCCTTGAGAATAAACCCATGGAAAAGGTGGAAAACCGTTATCAGTGTCAGAGCTTAGTGATTTAATTTTATATACTAATATATTTTTACAGATATAAAGACTTTAATCATCCAGTTTCCCCCAGGAATTGCTCTCCCCCCCCACCCCAAGTTTGTCTATATTGGATTAGAAGAAACAGCATGGCTGCTAAAGTGGTCATACAGATAACCATGATAAATATAGCTAAAAGCAAGAGAATATATTGGTGAAACAAATCCAAAGTCTTCTAGGTTGGTACAGTGTATAGAAGTCAGATAGACTTGAATTCAAATCTAGTCTAAGAGATGTACTCTCTCTGTACAACCTTGGGCAAATCACTTAGCTTCTGCCTACCTCAGTTTTCTTATTTGTAAAATGAGGATAATAGTCACATTTATCTCCCAGGGTTGTTGTGAGGGAAGAATGAGTTAATATTTGTAAAGAACTTTGCAAATCCTAGAGTGCTGTATAATAAGTATTATTATCATATAACACTCTAGAACCATTCATTATGAGAAAAGGAGAGAAGTTTCTGAAATTTCAAAAGCTCTTAAGACCATCACTGTATAAAAATTCAATTAAGCCTGTTTTTTTTTCAGAAAATATTAATCCCTTCTATTTATTAAGGGAGGGAAATAATGAAATTAATCTTGAAAAAGATTTCCATCAAAAATGATTTTAAAAGTACCGTTCATTCCTCAACAAATTACTCCTTTACCATTCATGACAAAAACATGAGATGATGCTTTAATTAGTTGGGTGAATCAATTAGTTGTCTAACAAGGGTCTTCTTGAAAAGAAAGTAGGAGGAAGGAGTAAAAACAGGCTAAAAAGTTCAAAAAATATTGCACCAAAATATCTTGAAAAATAAATTTCTTCACTGAATAGTTGGAAAAAAGATAAACCGAGTTCCCTTCTAATACAAATTTCCATGATAATTGGCAGAAAAAAAGACTCATCAACCTTTGGCCTTAAATACTTGATCAGTACCATACAATTCAGTATAATAACCAAACATATATAAGTAACTACTATGTGCAGAGCACTGTACTAAACTCTAGGAGAGAAACAAAATTTAGGTAAGGCTAGATCTCTCTCTTCAGAGGTCTTTACACAAATAGTTAGAAAACTGAGTTCTACATAAGAGTTCTTCATAGTTACTTAACAAAATTTTGTGTGAGCACAGAGGTTATACCTCTTCTTCATACTTTCTTTTTACACCATTCACAGAAATATGAAATGTTATTATGAGTAAGTTTGACATAGTGCTTTGAAATCTTTTGATGAAAAGAGCTATGTTTGGACTGAGTGCTATCACTATTAAAGGGCTTAAATATAAATATTTTCAGAAGTCTTACTTCTGCAGGTGTATTTGTTTTGAGTTTGCCTCATACATTTCACTTTGGATGGTGCACATTCGGCTTCTGCTTTATTCTAGTCATGAATGAAACATGAAAGCATTTCATGAGAAAAGGCAACAAATAAACAAGCCAGCAAACAAAACATGACTGACAAGCCTTTGATTTACAAACATATTTAAATAAAGGATAATATTAATATGTAAAAAATCTGGGAAATCAATTATATTTTATCTAAAGCTTCCTACTTACAAAATACTGCTGTTATTGAAAGCCACTTTATAAAGAAAAAGGGAGATTTTGAAGATGATCAGAATTTTGCAGAACCTAAAGAAAAAAATATGAATAATAAAGGTAAAAAATAGTAGATTTGGGTTTTATACCCAGGTATGTACATAAAATAAGATTCTCTTTTACATTTTCCATATTTTCAGTTTAATCATTTTTTCTGTCATCTTCTATTCTCTATTACCCCATTTGTATCATGCAAAGATACTGCAAAAATACTGGAGTGGTTTGCCATTTCCTTCTCCAGCTTATTTTACAGATGAAGAACTGAGGAACACAGGCTTCGGTGAGTTGCCCAGGGTCACACAGATTGTGTCAGAGACCAGATTTGAACTGAAGAAGATGAATCTTCCTGACTCCAAACTCCAAACCCAACACTGTGTCCACCACACCACCTAGTCACCTCTTCACATATCAAATCAGTTACCATATCTTAGTTCTATTTCCACATCATTCCTTACATTCATCTTTTTCTTTCCATTCATACAACCCAGGTCTAGTACTTAAAATCTTTCTACCTTCACTACTGTGAACGACTCCTTATTGGTTTCTTCCCTCACGTGGCTCTCCATCCCAATCCATCCTTTACATAGCTATCTAGGTGATATTCCTGAAGCAGAGATTATGTCATCCTCCTATTCAGTAAGCTTCAGAAGCTCTCTAGGATCAAATATAAATTCCTCTCTTTGTGACCTGGCCCCACTCAATTATATTATATTATAGAATAATGAGTCCTGCTCTGGATATTCTGACTGAGAGATGTTTACAGGAATCCATTTTGAGATGTCCTAAAGTCACTTGGTAATGTGTAGCTGTACCTCAGTAGAGACAATAATGCTGAATAAATGGATTTGAGAGCTGATAATAGAGATGGTATAACAACCCATGGGAACTGACAAAGTCACCATATGAGTGAGCATAAACTATAAAGTCCTAGGACATAGCCTCATAATCATAGGCATGAGATGTATGATGAATCAGCAAAGGAGAGTGAAAAGTGTTCAGATGATCAGGAGAACAATGTCATAAAAACTCAGAGAAGAGAGAGCATTTAAGAAGGAGCAGGCGATGGTGTCAAATGCTTCAAGGAAGTCAAGGAAAGTGAGAACTAAGAAAAAGCTATCACATTTGTACAAAAAAAGAATTTCTCTTCTCCTTTCCTACATCTCCCAAAAGGAAACTCATGGATCATGATGAATTAATTGTAGATTTAGAACTGAGAGCTACCTCTGGAACTAGCTCTTCTGACTTTTTTTCATTTTACATAGGATGAAACTGAGATTCCCCCCAGAAAGAGTCAATGATTTGCCCAGGGGCACATGGGTAGTAAGTAGCAGATCTAGTATTAAAACTTAGATCTTTGATCCAAAATTATGCATTTATTTTACTCTTTCACAATCACATAGCTATTCTTGAGACCAGCTGAGGAAAAGGTGGTGGAGAATAAGAACTAGAACAAAAGTTCCCTATGTCTGCTCCTTCTGCCGTCTTCAGTAGGACCTTTTGATATTCTCTTCCAAATAGGCTTCCAACTGAGCAAACTGACTGTGATTTAGTGTCAATGGGTAGGAAAGTCTGCTGGAGTAGATTAGATAATGTCTAAGACCCTATTGTGATCCAAATATTTTGATTTCTCTTTTGAATAAAAAATTTTAAATTAAAAAAAAAAAGCAAAACATTGGCTTGGCACTGAGACCATAGGGGCTCAAATCTCATTTCTACTACTTCCTATCTGTGTGACCTCAGGCAAGTCACTTAAACTTTTCCAGGCCTCACTTTTCCTCTCAAAATTAGAGATTTGAGCTTAATGATCCCTAAGGTTCCTTCTGGTTCTAAATCCTATTTTCACACATGATGAATTACAACCTGCCTTTGCACTTAGATGGCAGGTGCTCAGTTGGGAAATCTTTGGATACCTGTGATAACAGTAGTGGAACCAAATGGCAAATAACACAACAAATATCCAGAGTTTGGTAAGTTTGTAATTGTAATGACTAACCTAGACCACAGAGAACAGATGAGAAAGAAATGAGTCCCTCCTTCCCTTGCTGAGGTGGAGGTCTGCTGGTGTGGAATGTTGCAAATGCTGTCATATCAATGATTTTTGCTTAGCTCTTTTCCTTTGTCTTGAGGGGAGGCTCACTGTGTGGGAAGTGGAGGCAATGAAGTACATCCAGAAATGAGCGTGATATATAAACATGCAAACACATCATTAGGTTGCATTTACTTCTCTGTAATGCTTTATTTTCATTTTCTTCATAATGCATATGCATAAAAAACAATATTTCATACCATTTACTTCCTCCCCCAATCTCTTTTTTCCATTATAAACACAAATTCCATTTTTCTGCTCCCAGGCAACCACTTCATGAAGATTTCTTGGAGTAACTTCTAGCCCTACCCTAACCCCACTCTTATTACACAATCAAGAGTCCACAAACATCTGCCCTCAGAAACATGCCCTTCAGAGATCCCTCCCGAACACAAATACTGATGAAAACTAAACCAAAGGGGGAAGGGTTGGCAGAGAATATCATATTTCTTTTTGACTCCCTGCCCAGTGGGCAGGGATTCTCTATGTTATTTTTGACTGATTCTCCAGTTTTAAAAATGCAAGATAATGGATCTTACCAAGTAGATTTGGCAAAATGCTTTGAAGTCCTTTGATGAAAGGAGCTCCGTCTGTACAGGGTATCATCATTATTAAAGGGCTTAATCCAAATATATTCAGAGGTCCTGGTTTTGAAAATACATTTATAAAAACATCCTATAATCCTAGCAGCTCTCAACTTGCTCTCTGAACAGTTCAAGCACAGATGAAGGAGAATACAGAAGGCTAGGGTTCACAGCCCAGAAGGAATTTATTCTTTTTGACAGTGAGCCATGAAGGGAGTGGGAAGAGTAGGAGGAGAAGAGAAAGAAGAAGAGAAATGGGAGCTGACTAGCAGAAGTCATTACTTGCCTTTGGAATATACTTTAAAATGTGAGACACAGAAGTGGAAGTAGAATTTAGCTATTAAGAAAATTAATTTACACCCTATTATCTACAGACTTTAGGAAATTATTTGAATCAATCTCTCTTGAAAGTTCATTGTTCATCAGATATTTACCTATTTATTGAGCCTACTATGTGCCAAATGCTTCTATTAGATGCTATGGAAACCTGAAAGAAAAAAAAAACAGCAGCAACTAGCATTTATACATTAATTTTTGCAAAGCACTTTAGAAATATTATATTATTTTATTTTTATGACAACTTTGGGAGGTGGATGCTATTATTATCACTATTTCATAGATAATTCTTGCTGAGAAAAAAAAAGGAAAATGGAAGGCAGGAGAAAGGGAAGAACAAAGGAAGAGAAGAAGGGAGGAAGCTAGGAGGGAGGGAAGGAAGGAAGGAAAGGGGACGGAGAGAATCAAAGAAAGAAATAAAGGAGAGTAAGCTGGGAAGGTGTGTTCTCTATGGACATATGCTGGCTCTTAAACACTTCTTTTTACTCATGTTCATAAATATGTTGAATCATGTTTTAAATCATTTTCCTAGGAACAAACTTCAAGTTCACTAACCCACAGTTGACAGACTACTCTCTTCTTTTTTTTCCTGAAAATTGGGGCAAAAGCTAATTTTCACATTTTCAGCCCATCCTCTGCTTCCTGTCCCATTCTCTATAACCTTTTCTTTTTCTCTCCATAATCTTTTAAAGATCCCTGATGATGGCAGAACAGTCACATAGCCCAGTGTTTACTTTGGGCCATTTGTCTTGAATTTATCAAAGGCAACTAGGTGTTTTCTTATTATCTAGTTATTTACCTTAGATTTTAACTCCATGTTGGCCATTTTTTATCCTTCTTTTCCATTACAAAGACTTTCTGTGACAGAGAAAAGCAAAATGCCAATTGAATAATTTTGCCTTCTCTTCATCACTGTAACCATTATTATATCCACCCTACCCATAATCCTGTGGTCCCTTCTTTGATCTTCCTTTTTTTCTCTAATGTAGCTTTACAAAAAAAAAAAAGAAAGAATATCCCCCCCCTTTTTTTTGCCTTTACTGTTCTCTCCAGCCTTGGTTTTCTCTGAGATTGAATGAAACTATGGTTTCAGAATTGAGGCATGTTTTTATTTTCATCTTTAATTCAAGGTTGATAATCCATTGCAGGATGATCCCTCCTGCCCTTGCCTCTGTCTCCTATTTGTCTTTTGTAAAAATGGCATTAGCTTGGTGATTTGTCTGTTCATCCACATTACTTTCTCTAAGGAATTCTACTTTTATATTTTAAAAAAGACTCTAGAACAGTTTACCATGAATTGGTGCAACCATTCTGGAGGACAATCTGGACCTGTGCTCAAAGAGATATAAAATCATACGTGCCCTTTGATCTAGCAATATTACTCCTAAGTTTGTTACCATAAGAGATCCAAGAAAAAGGGTTTATATGTTCAAAAATATTTATAGTAGCTGTTTTTTGTAGTGGCAAAGAATTGAAAATTGAGGGAAATATCATCAATTTGGGTATGACAGAAAAAGCTGTGGCATATGATGCTATGGGAAATAACTAAGGGGTTAGTTTCAGAAAAAAATATGACAAGACCTATATGAATCAAAGCAAAGTGAAGTGACAACAATTGAAAAATCACTGTGGGAGGAAATGGCAATGTTGTAATGATGAACTGGGAAAGATTTGGCTACTTTGATGAAGACTCTGTTCTAAAATAGTTCCAAAGAACCTATGATGAAAAAGTGCTATCTTAACTGATGTATATATACATACATAAACATATATATTGCTTTGTTTGTGATATGGCTAACAGAAATATATTTTGTATGATTTCACAGGTATAATTGATATCATATTGTTTGCCTTCTCAGTTGGGGAAAAAGGGAATCTGAACCTCAAAATTTAAAAAGAAAATAATGTTAAAAAGAAACAATACTTGTGCTGAAAGGAATAAAGAACTTGAGGAATTCCATGTGAACTGGAATGACCTCCAGGAATTGATGCAGAGTGAAAGGAGCAGAACCAGGAGAACATTATACACAGAGACTGATACACAGTGGTAAAATCCAACTTATTGGACTTCTCTACTAGCAACAATGCAGTGATCCAGGACAACTTTGAGGGACATATGTATGAGAAAGAACGCTATCCACACCCAGAGAAAGAACTGTTTAAGCAGAAATGCATTAGAAAAATATATGATTGAACACATAGTTTGATCAGGATGATTAGGGTTTTGATGTTAAAAGATCACTCTACTGCCAATATGAATAGCACAGAAATAGGTTTTGAACAATGATACATATATAATCCAGTAGAACTGCTTGTCAGCTTCAGGAAGGGGGAGGAAAGAGTGAGGGAGGGGGCGGAGATCATGAATCATGTAACTATGGAAAAATATTGTAAATTTTAAAAAAGGAAAACAAAAAATAAACAATAGTTCAAAAAAAAAAGAAGTTTGTTGTTGTGTCTTTAGAATGTTATTCTTAAACATTTCTAATCCTCCCCAAATTGACTTTCTGTAGAGAGTCTGAGGCTATGTTAACCTATCTTTCCTATTTCTGAGATTTTTGAAAACTGAGGTCTCCCAAATTCAGGTGAATGTCAATGTCCAACTTTCCTTTCTTCTTCTACAGATTCTAAGTCTGAATGATCCTTTCACCACCATAAGTTATTACTAACCGCTTTTTAGATTTTTCTTATTAGGAAGAACCAGAATAATAGAATAACACTTTCCCTTATCATTTCCTTTACCTTTTGAAGGATAAAGTGATCATTGACAAAACAAAACTTTGCTAGCTGCTTTTCTTTTGGCAGAAAACTCCATCGTGTTTTAATTGGGAAGAATGATAAAAAGCTTGACAAAGCTGGGTATGCGAAGTATGGGTAAGGTAACATCTCTAAATGAAACTTCTATTCCACACTATTCATCATGACCAACAGACTTTTACATCTCAAGCTCTAGCACCAACCTTTTCCAAACAAAAGGACACCTGAGACCTGACTGTATCCATTCCCTACAGTATCTGAGATCAGGTAATTTATTTTACCCTAAATCTTTCTTTCATCATTGCTCCTGTTACCCTCAGTGATTCATTTTAGGTCATGGACATTTCCTCCTGAAAGTTAAATGTGCAATTATATGGCCAATTTCTGTATATGTTACTGACTTGTCTAGTTATTTGTAAAAACCTCATAGCCCCTGAAGAAAAGTGCACTATAATCTACTGAACTATAAACTCCTTGGAATCAAAATTACTCAATTGCTGTTTTGCTTCTTTTCTCTGCCAAGAACAATCTTAGTACTAGAACAAAAAAATGTAGTTATAGGGAGTTAAAATAATGAGATACTAGATTATCAAATAGTCTTTGATCAGTTCAACAATCCCATCTTATTTATCTTTGTATATATGCTCAATAAAATTTTTTGAAAGGATAAATTTGCTCTGGGGATATCTAGAACTTTAGTAGGGCTTCACCAGAGCTTCCCTACTGCAACAACTAGCTGAGAAGAGGGTATAGAGAAAATGAGAAATGGAATGGAAAAGGAAATAAAGATTCTGGTGGGGGAGATAGAATCCCACCAAAGACAAATTTCCCCAAGTGTTGAAGTGAACCATCCATAGGTAGGGAGACCATTAGCAGGAGCATGGAATTAAGTTATAAGTCAACACACAACAGCAAGATAAATATGCAAACTCCTCTGTCTAGCATTCAAGGCCCTTACTTTGACCCTGATTTCTCTTTCCAGTTTGATTTTTCATCCCTCCCCTTCATGCACTCTGCCCTCCTGTCAAACTGGTCTATTTATTTGTTGTTCAGTTGTTTCAGTTGTGTCTGATTCTTTATGTCTTCATTTTTGGATTTTCTTTGCAAAGATACTGAATACTTTCCATTTCCTTCTCCGTTTCATTTTACAGATGAGGAACTGAGGCAAACTAGGCTAAGAAACTTTTCTAGGGTCACAGAGCTAATAAGTGGCCAGATCTGAACTGAGGAATACAAGTCTTCTTAACTCCAGGCTCATCATTCTATTCACTTTGCCACTTAGGTGCCTATTTGCTATACTCCAAAACAAGACCTTCAATCTTCCAGCTCTACATTTGCTTAGACCATTTTTCAAACTTAAAATTTATTTCCTCCACATTTTTGCCCATTAAAATCTCTAACATCCTTCAAGACTCAACTTAGCAACTACCTGCTAGATAAGCCTTCCTTGTTGTATTAGTACAACTGTCTGAAGAAAAAATAATTTATATATATATATATATATATATGTATGTATACATATATATTTATATATACACATATGTATGTATATATACATGTATATATAGAATTTATATAAATATATATCTTACTTTTAAGTTTAATTTGCATTATTAACATATTATTCATGATTTTATAGACAATCTACAAAAGTCAAGCCTTGTAACACTTGCCAATTTCTGAGCTATAAATGTTCACCTTAAAATTGTAATGATCATGAGGTAGTTGGAGTTGCCTCCAGCACATCCCTGCATACTCCACAAATTAATTTGTATTTACTTTATAAATGTGTTGTATCCATTTAATTGTCTATGTACATGTTTTTTTCCTACACTCCACACCAGTAGAATACAAGTTTCTTTAAAGCAAGAATTGCTTTGTTTATGTCTTCTTATGCCCCTGGAACCTAACACAATATTTGTACATATGAAGTACCTAATGTCTTCTTAAATTAATTTAAATAATAAATAATCATCACTAAAGTCCAATTATTTTGAGTTATAAACTTTTTTGGCAGTCTGGTGAAACCTATGGACCCCTTCTCAGAATAATACCTTTAAATATATGACAAAATATGTAAGTTTATAAAGTAAATCATTCATTATGTCAAAATATAGTTATCAGAATACTTCTTTAATTAAAAAAAATTCATGGACTAAAAGCTTAGAATTCCTGCTGTCAAAGCAAGCAGACATCAGGCAGAAACAGTTGGTTTCACATATTACAGCCTGTCTTTAGAGTAGGTTGTAAATCCTGTCAATATTGTTATGTAGATGTGGATGAACCATGTAGATATTGTATGACTATGAATATGGTATTATCTAAGCAGATCTATAAAAGTTAAGTTTCCTCTGAACAATCAATATTTCTTCTCCATTCTGTGATAATGAGATTAAATTTACCTTGCCCATTCTCAAATCTAATCACCAAAAGTATAAACAACTCCACTTAACTCACAAGTTGGGAGGTCTGTGACCCATGTGTGCTAGAGTGCATGACAAATCAGAATTCACTGACTGCCTCCTGGGCAGTCCTAAGAAAAGTGTCTGTTGTGATTGGACAGGTAAACTAAGAGGAAGGCACAGGAAGTGATGCAAAAGAAGCCCCTTTAAAAGGAGAGTTCTTCTTGTTGGTGACTTGGCTCTTCTTGTTGGTGACTTGGACCTGGAGGAGCTCTGGGTGGTTCGTGACTTGGACCTGGCTGGGACCCTGACACCTTGATGAGTGAAAAAGCCTGACTGACTACCTTAACTTCCCTGGAGGTATTAGCCTCAGGGAGTCTCCCTTGATTGGGAGAAGCCCTAGTGGCTAAACCCCTTATTAATTGACTTTTAGGCTCTCTGGCTGGGCCTCTGGAGCCCTGCCAGAGTAAAGCCCAGACTAGAATACAAATCTAGTTCGTTAAGTTAGATCTCTTACTCTACCCTCTTCTCATCTCTCTACTTCCACTCTCTGCTATATTTTGTGAATAAATTACTAAAATCATTTCAGGAATTGGTATTCATTCAGTTCCTTGGTGACCACACCTTTAAATATTAATATATCCAATCAAAAAACCCTTTTCCCTCTTGCAACTCTCAAATTTATGTTTCTGACCACTAAATCTAACACTCCTGAAAGTTTCATACAATTCAATTAATCTAGCACACTATTTCTAGTCTCCTTTCTAAAATGCCATGATTATCACCCAATCCCTCACCCAAGAACCAGCAATAAATAGCTCCTTATCACTACTTTATTGTTCAGTTTTCTATTAAATATTTTCTTCAATATAAAATGGGGGAAGGGACCTACTTGTGCAGAAATATTTAGAGCAGCTTTTTTGTGGTGGTAAAGAATTGGAAATTGAGAGGATGTACATCAATTGGGGAACAGCTGAACAAATTATGGTATATGATGATGATGGAATACTATAATGTTGTAATAAATGGTGAGCAGGATGATTTCAGAAAGACCTGGAAAGACTTACATGAACTGACACAGAGTAAAATAAGCAGAACCAGGAGAACATCTACACAGAGAAAGAAATATTGTGGAATAATGAACTGTGAAAGACTTAATTGCTCTAGGTAATGCAATTATTCAGGACAATTCTGAAGGACTTTTTTCAAAGAATGCTATCCACCTCCAGAGAAAGAACTGGAGTTTTAATGCAGATCAAAGTATGCAATTTTTCACTTTAGTTTATTTAGGCCTTTATTGTGAGGTTTTGATTTCATATGAGTATTCTCTTACAAAAATGAACAATATGGAAATATTTTTGTATGATTGCACATATATAATCCAGATTAAATTGTATGCCATCTATGGGAGGGGGATGGGAAATTATTTCGATCCTATAACTTTGGAAAACTTATGTGGAAAATTGTTTTTGGGTGAAATTAGTAAGATAAAATATCTTTACAGCTTTTAAAGAATAAATATTATTTTAACATGGGCTCATCTTTCCTAAACAATATAATTTCTCACTTAAACTCTGTCTTTGTCATATCTCTCACATATACTCTGTGCCTGACACCTTCTTGTCTTTGCTCCTTCCATTTCTACTCCCTGGAGTACCCTTCCACCTCTTTCCATCATCTTGATTCAAATCATTCTAGTCCCAAAATTTGTCTCCTATGATTAAGCTCCTATGATAATTCAACATTTCCCCTCTCCTTTCCCTAACTCCTTTTTACAGTTGTTCTCTACAGCACTGAATTTGTTGTGTGGTCATTTCAGTCATGTCTGATTCTTCAAGACCCCATTTAGGGTTTTCTTGGCAAAGATATTGGAGTGGTTTGCCTATTCCTTCTCCAGCTCATTTGACAGATGAGGTAACTGAGGCAAACAGGATTAAGTGACTTGCCCAGGATCACAGAGCTAGTAAATACCTGAGACTGGATTCTAACCCAGAACAATGAGTCTTCCTAAATCAAGGCTGGCCTTCTACCCATTCTACCACCTGGATGCCAACTGGCACCTTATTATAAGCTGCCTTACACTCTATTTGTCTGTACAACAACATAATAGCAATAATACAATAGATGACATTTATTTTAGCACTTTGAGGCTTTCAAAGTACTTTACATGATATCTCTTCAACTATACATACAATTTGATCATAAAATATATTTCAGGACTTTGTTAGAGTATGCAAATGGAATTATCCTCCTTTGTTTATTTTAACTTAATGAATCAAGAACTTGGAGTGCCCCTCCTTTCACACTTAGTTAGTCAAACACTTGAAGAACCTTTTACTAGAAAAGGAAGTGCATACCTTCAAAGATCAGAAGTGGATCCCATAAGCACTGCAGGCAGTGCCAGGCAAATTAAGAAACTATGATTGATTCCTGAGATGTGATAGACTAGCCCACAGAGAAAGGAAATAGAAACCAGACAGACAGGAAGTGATGTGGGAAAAGGGTTATAAAAGGCAAGACTGGAGAGCTGAACATGCACTTCTATGTTGGTGACTCTTGCTGAAAAGGCACCTGTGCATTGGAGGGATTCTACACTGGTGATTCTGTGTTGAGTTCTGCATTGGTGGCTCTTGCTGAAAAGACTACTGCAACTCCTGGTTGGAGATTGGGACCAGAGGGAACCTTTGTTGGAGTTGGGCTGGATTTGCCCGGATCGGCAATTATAGTGAATTTAGCTAGGCAACATTTTCTACCTCCTTCCCACATTTCCCTCTCTTTACTATCTCTACTTTGCTGTAATAAAGCTGCTAAAGCTACTAACAGCCCGGTGATGTAAGAGTTAATTTTTATAAATGGCAACCACAATACTTTCATAACTCTTAATTTGACCAAAACCAATTTTAACTCCTAACAATAGTATAACATGATGAATTGAGTCCCGATCATTATCTCATAATGGAGAGGAAGTGATTCTGCATTTCTGAGGACTAGCAGAGAAAAGGTAGGGCCTACCACATCCGAGAGGCTTCAGAAATAATGGTAATAAAATAATAACAATAGTTAACATTTATATAGCACTTACTATGTACCAGGAACTATGCTAAGTGTTTTAGAATTATTACCTCTTTTCATTCTCATAATAATTCTTTGAGATAGGTATTATTATTATCCTCATTTTACACATGAGGAAACTGAGGCAAACATTAAGTGACTTGCCCAGGATCACACAACTGATAAAAAGATAAGGTTGTATTTGAACTAATCTTCCTGGTTGTAGACCTAATACTTTATCCACTGTTCCACCAGCTGACTGAATGCCTCTTATCTAAGCCTGAGTAAGTTACCAAAAAACTAATTGCAAGATTAGTGCCACAGTGAGGAATTTTTTAGTCACAGCAACTCTTAAAGTACTGAGTCTCAGAAAGATTCAGTTTCCTTGCTGGAAAGAGTCCCTCAACTAATGAAACTACAAATCCAGCAAGTATGAAAATATATAACCTGTGAACATAAATTATCTTTTAAATGAAATAAGTTAATATCAGTGCTATGTTACTTTTCTCTTCATAAATTGATTTGGTTATGTGTCATCATGTATAGAGCATAGGACTTGGAGTCAGAAAAAGCTAAGTTCGAATCCCTCAGATACAAACTGTGTGATTCTGGGTAAATTCACTTAACCTTGTCTCAGTTTCTTCATCTGTAAAGTAGGGATAATTATGGCACCTACTTCGCAAGGTTATTGTGAGGATCAAATAAATTAATGTATGTGAAGTGCTTTGCAAACTTTAAAGCATTGTATATAAAATTTATTATTGCTATTAATGATAATTCCTAGAAGGTAGTTAAGTGTCTCAACAGATTGAAAGCCAGAACTAGAGATGGGAGGTCCTGGGTTCAATCTAGGTTCAGACTTTACTGGCTGTGTGACCATGGCCAAGTCACTTAACCCCTATTGCCTAGCCCTTATCGCTTTTCTGTTTTGGAACTAATACACAGTACTGATTCCAAGATGGAAGGTGAGGGTTTAAATAATAATAATAATAATAATTCTTTCATATCAAATTTCATTTCTACTGCATACTTCCTTTGTTTTCCCAAACTAACCTACCATGGTCCTAGGCAAAGAATGGTTCTTTGGGAATAACTAATCACACCAGAATATGTGTACCTTCCATCTGATCCTTCAGCTACCATACCAATGGGCAGATTCTTTACCTAATCATGAAAATTACTCTATGAGAGCCTCAAACAAGATG
Source organism: Gracilinanus agilis (assembly GCF_016433145.1). Taxonomy (NCBI): domain Eukaryota; kingdom Metazoa; phylum Chordata; class Mammalia; order Didelphimorphia; family Didelphidae; genus Gracilinanus; species Gracilinanus agilis. The sequence continues at coordinate 363,370,560 of NC_058132.1, forward strand.
TTTTTCTGCCTCTCTACTTTAATCTCCTGTCAACAGAGCAAGTATTATGGTGTCTAATCATTTTTCCAAACATCAATCAGAAGTATACTTGCATCAGAAATCAGGAACATGTGGTTTGCCCCAATTAAAGGAGAGAGAGGGAAATTGTAGTTCTGACTTGGTCTCTAACTTTTGCCCTAATGAAACAATAGCCTTTTGTGTCTTCTTGTAAATTCTTATCCTGTTCTTCTTGAAACACAAGAAAAATCTGTGATATCCTCACTTTTCTGTCTCTCTGTCTCTATCCTCCCTATCTCTGAGGATTCATCCATAGAGTTAAACTTCCTCTCCTCTCCTACTTTCCTTCCACTTAGCAAAGGGGAAACCTGGAAGAAAGTAGCTTGACATGTAAAGGGGAGCAGGGAATTTTCCCAAATAAGTGTTTCAGGTCTTAATAGTACACAGGTGCTGTAGACTGTCAGACAACCTCTCCTGGCCCTATAATAGCATCTCTTCTCATCTCTCTGTCCACAATGCCTGGCATATGGAAGATACTTAATAAGTGTTTAATGAATTAAATTGAACTGAACTAGTCCCCTAGTTCCCTGATTGCTCAGCAGGTGAAGCATTGGTAGATCAGCATAGCTCACATATAATACTATTTGTCCTCCATGTTCTCTGTTTCTTAGATTCATGACTTCTTGGTAGAAGGAATCACATTCAAAGGCAAAAAGCTCCAGGTGCCTAGAGAAATCTGAATAATATTTGCACACTAGCAGCCCTGCTCCACAAAGTCTACACTGGAACATTGGAAGGGAAATTACCCTTTTTCTTCTCTTTCTTTCTTTCTTTCTTTCTTCCTTTCTCTTTCTTTCTTTCTTCCTTTTTACTTCTTTCTTTCTTTCTTTCTTT
>NC_058132.1:363371737-363404432 GCF_016433145.1 Gracilinanus agilis
TCCTTCTTTCTTTCTTTCTTTCTTTCTTTCTTTCTTTCTTTCTTTCTTTCTTTCTTTCTTTCTTTCTTTCTTTCTTTCTTTCTTTCTTTCTTTCTTATCTTCTTTTCTTTTCTTTCTTAATTTTTTTTAATTTCAAGGCTTAAAATCCCTTTGAAATTGAACTATTCTCCTCTTTGTCAGTTTAGTAGTATAAAAGGAAAGATTCAAAAATTCCATTTGCCCTTGAAAACTAGAAAGTGAAATGTGAGTATTTGAGATTCAGCACATACCTACTTTCTGCTGGCACACAGCTGTCACCAGTTTTGGGGTTGGAGGATAAAAAGAACTAAAATTATCATCATAACCTTGAATTATCATTACCTGTGTTATAGGTAGCTTCTCTGACTATGAGAACAGAGAACCCCTATGAGTCTTATGCTACCAGAATTCTTTCAATTATGGAGATTTAGGAAAGTGTATTTCATGTTTCCTCTGAGGAGAAGGCTAACATGTTCCTTTCTAAAATAATGTTCATGGAGCCAGTACAATTTAATAACCCATAAGTGCTAAATATTTAAATTTGTGTAAATTGTAGGTCATATGGTCAAAGAAAATTTAGATATCCTTGGCTTGTTTTTAAAATTTATTATCATCCCACTACATTTGGACCTTCTTATGTATCAAACCTTTGTTTTTCTCTTAATTGTCCTTCCTGAATGATTTTACTTACTAATAGCAGTTAGTTTCTTTTTCCCATGTGTCTACATGTGTTTCAGGGGCAATTTTGATCCCTTAGTAACTTTATTTCCCCAAGAGTTATATCCTTCTCCTTCCTTCAAAATGTTTCTCAAGTTCTGCCATACTGTTGAACAAATAGGGATAGGGACAAGACGTGAGTTTTCATGGATATGAAGAGTGCAATGGATGAAAAAATTCCTTCTAATGATTCAGGCCAACACTTTCTCAGAAACTCATCTTCTCCAAGTGCTGCCTTGGATACTGAGAGGTTAAGTGGCTTCCCTTGGTCATGTCAACAGTAAATGGAAACTGGAATCCAGTTCTTCTTGTGAGGATGGACCTCTGTAGTCATCTTGAAGATAGTCAGTATACCTTCTAAGTATTATTGCAAGTTTCCCTAACTTGCCTCTATTGCACTCTTTCTCCTGATTAAAAAAAAATCCTCAGTGGGGCTATCAGGCCTCCAGCTGGTGCCTGATTAATAGATATTCATTTCAATTCCATAGGGAGATGTATTTCCCAATGAAACAGAAGGTGACTAAGTATCCTCCACCATGCTTGCCTGAGTCAGTGTCAGAAAGGTAAGCTGTCCAAATGTTGAGTAGCAGCTGCAATAGCAGACCCCTCCTGTACTAAGCTGTCTTTTGTCACTATGGACCCTGCTGAGCTGATGGACATGGAGTCTCTAATAGCAGCTGTGGCCATTAACTTCTCCCTTTGTGATTTTTTTTCTCTTTTTCATCTTCTTTTTAGAAATCATTATACCATTCATGAGTTTTATTCCCAAGGACTTGGCATTGGGTTGGGAGGATCAAGGCTTCAGCATAACAAAGAACATGTAGAGAATGGAAGAAAAGGCATGACAGATCACAATGATATGGTTGTGCTGACAACTGAGTACCTTGGAAAATTCAATACCTACTAAGATAATGCAGATGATGGCTATTCTCCCCCCCCCCTTTTTGGTGTAAAAAGAGCTTCCTTCTGAAGAACTCCACTCAATAAGCAGTTAAGCTGAAATAAGTTAGGTTAACTATTGAGAAAAGTAGTAATGTATGTGAAAAGAATAGCTATGACCTAAAAGCTTTTCTCCCATATGTGTTATAGGGATAGAGTCACCATTTAAATCATAATAAGACTACTATTAGAGAGAGATAAGCATATGTGTCTGTCCAGGGACCCCAAACTCAAAAGGAATCTCAAACTCAATAGGTAAAACTCTTGTCAATTCAGATGGGGGGAAAATATTTGAAACATCTGCCTAAGCTTAATATCAACAGGGACATTTTTCAAAAGCTCAAATTGAATTGGCAATGAGTACATTTCTACCTTGCTTCTTTCTTTGCAGAGAAAGAGGACTATAGGTAGAGAATATTAGATATTGTCAGATGTGGATGAGGTATTGTTGGTTTTGCTCAATTGCTCCTTTCACACTCATTTATTCTTTTCATAAGGGATCACTCGCTGAGTAGTAGAAGAAGGAGGGAACTATTTGAAAATAAATGAGATGTAAAATATGTGATGCCTGAGGTATCACCTCACACCTAGTAGATTGGCTAAAATGATAGCAGGGGAGAGTAATGAATGTTGGAGAGGATGTGGCAAAATCGGGACATTAATGCATTGCTGGTGGAGTTGCGAACTGATCCAACCATTCTGGATGACAATTTGGAACTATGCTCAAAGGGCTATAAAAAAAATGCCTGTCTTGGGGGCAGCTGGGTAGCTCAGTGGATTGAGAGCCAGGCCTAGAGATGGGAGGTCCTAGGTTCAAATCCGGCCTCAGACACTTCCCAGCTGTGTGACCCTGGGCAAGTCACTTAAACACCATTGCATAAAAAAAAAAAAAAAAAAATGCCTGCCCTTTGATCCAGCCATACCATTGTTGGGTTTGTACTCCAAAGAGATCATAGATAAAAAAAAAAAAAAACTTGTACAAAAATATTTATAGCCGTGCTCTTTGTGGTGGCAAAAAACTGGAAAATGAGGGTATGTCCTTCAATTGGGGAATGGCTAAACAAATTGTGGTATATGCTGGTGAAGGAATACTATTGTGCTCAAAGGAATGAGAAAGTGGAGGAATTCCATGTGAACTGGAAAGACTTCCAGGAATTGATGCAGAGTGAAAGGAGCAGAGCCAGAAGAACATTGTACACAGAGACTAATACACTGTGATAAAATTGAATGTAATGAACTTCTGTACTAGCAGCAATGCAATGACCCAGAACAATTCTGAGGGATTTATGGAAAGGAACACTACCCACATTCAGAGGAAGAACTACAGGAGTGGAAACACAGAGGAACAACAATTGCTTGAACACATGGGTTGAGGTGGACATGATTTGGGATGTAGATTCGAAACGACCACTCCAATGCAATTATCAACAATTTGGAAATAGTTCTTGATTGATGGCACATGTTAAAACCAGTGGGAATGCGCGTCGGCTTTGGAGGGAAGGGGAGAAAGTAAGAACATGAATCATGTAACCATGGATAACTTTTCTAAAAAATGAAAATTATTAAATAAAAATAAATAAAATAAAATAATATATATGATGCCAATATTTTTTTAATTTTTTTTAATCCTTAACTTCTGTGTATTAGCTCCTAGGTGGTAGAGTAGTAAGGGTGGGCAATGGGGGTCAAGATACTTGCCCAGGGTCACACAGCTGGGAAGTGTCTGAGGCCGGGTTTGAACCTAGGACCTCCCATCTCTAGGCCTGACTCTCAATCCACTGAGCTACCCAGCTGCCCCCTGATGCCAATATTTTTAAGAGGAAAAAATTACTACATTTCAAGGGAAGGTTCATTTGGGGTTGAGATGGTGAAATTATGATCTAGCAAAAATGAAAGAAATCAATGAATGTGTTAAGATAATTAGTGCATGTTCATAGATAAAAGCTAGAAATAGATTAAATTTTAAAATCAAATTATAATTCAGTAACTGATACCATATTTTTTGAGGCATCTTCATCTTATATTAAATATGTATTGTATTTATTGGTGTGTATATATATATATGTATATTTACATATACAAAGAGACTAGCTTTATAACTTTTTCATCTAATTACATGTTATAAATAACAGACATTTCTCGCCTATTTGAATTTTTTCCTGTGTGGCTGGTTTAGTCAGACTTCTAAGTGTTTATTAGAACCATGTTCTAGGGCTTACTGCAACCACCATGGTATCATCCCTAAGCAATCAGTGGAACCATAGTTATATAGCTAATATGTGCCAGATAATAGATTTGAATCTGGATAAATAAGGCAGACAAAATTTTTTCCCATTTTTCAGATGAGAAAACTTAGACTCAAAGAATTTAAGTGACTTAAAACTCAAGGCTCTATACCTCATAAAAAGCTAAATGAGATTCAAAAACAGGACTTCTTATTCCAAGTCCGAGGCTCTTTTAATATAAGAGATTGCCTCAATCCATCTGTACATGTATGCCTTCTCTCCAAACAAGTTTTGATATTTTTTAGTATCTCTCATAATACTCTACTTTTTATTTGCAAATACATATTTTCTTTGAACTTGGTAAGGTACTTTCTTGCAAAAGAAATTTGCGACAACACAGTGAGTGAAGTAATATAGTAAAATGTGAAAATTTGGGGGGGATAACAAATCAGAGACATGAGCTGTCCTACAAAGTGTATCAAGGCTCTTCATGTTGGTTTATATGAGATCTATTTACAGATACAAGGAATTCAAGACTCTATATTGGAGGTTTGTGGTCAAAGGAGGGGGGTGTTGATTGTCATCAACAACTTGCCATCATTGTAACCTTTTTAAGAAAGAGCAGATTCAGGTTTTTCAGTGGCAAATATATTAGAATACTATAAAAATTTTCAAAATGCTCTACATGTCAATTATTATAATAAGGAAATAATAACCATTTTATGAGAGAATTTATGGGTTTTGTTATCCATGCTGGATCATTCTAATAATAAAAATAGTGAATCAATTGCTGTATGGTAAATAATAAAGATACAAAATGAAGTTTAATAAAGAAAGAAATATTACTGTAGTGGTTCCTCAAATTGGCAAGGTCATTATTTGTCTCTGTCCATGATTTCTTAGTATTTCCACTGGATGGAGTCAAAAATATCTCTCTCACTTTCCAATGGCATGAATTCTCTAGTAATTCCAGTATCTCCTAAGGCCCAGACTGAATATTCATTGGTTGTTAAGTCCTTTTCTAAGAATTTTTTTAAACCCTTACCTTCCATCTCATAATCAATACTGTGTATTGGTTCCAAGGCAAAAGAGTGGTAAGGGCTAGGCAATGGGGGTTAAGTGGCTTGCCCACGGTCACACAGCTAAAAAAGTGTCTGAGACCAGATTTGAACCCAGGACCTCCTGTCTCTAGGCTTGGCTCTCAATCCACTGAGCCACTCATCTGCCCCCTCTAAGAATTTCTCATTCCAAGTTCAAGACACTTTCAATATAAAAGATTGCTTCTTTACATCATATTTTTGTGTCTTCTCTAAATAAGTTTTGATATTTTCCAGTTAGTTTTTCTAAGATTTCTATTTTTTGATTAGCAAAAAAAATCTTTAGACTTAATTCTCAGTATTTCTTTGTTCCTGATCCCTTTCAACAATGACAATAAAATGTTTTTGAACCTCCAGAGTAATTTAATATTCCAAATATTTTTCAATCATTTACTTTTTAAAATGCCACCAAAGGATTTTTAGCATGTTTCCCTTAAATCACCAACAAAACCCCTAAAAGGTTCATGAACCACTAAATGGGAACAAAATTCTAGGATATGGGTCATATTATTGAAAAAATATATCTGTAAATGAATTAGAGGAACATTATGACTATAATAATATTAACCCTTGGGAATCAATCAGATATTTCTTCTCTATGGTTTATGCAACTTTGTACTAAATGTCATCCATTGACACACTATTTGTGATGAGCTAGATCTTCCATAGGTTGGGGCAATTTACATAACTTGGAAATGAAACCAGGATGGGTAAGGAGAATATTTATGTCAATGTATTCTGATCTATTTTTCAGATGTAGTTAAGTAGAATATCTTGCAGTTGTCACACCTCCTCCAGGAGGATTCTATTCTCAGAGTCTTCAAGATATCTTAGCTCAATTCAATGTTTATGGTTCAATTTGTATTCCTCCTTTCTAATATTTCCAATGTTTTAATTCATTCATCTTCAACCTTCTTTGAAGCAGATAGATCAAAGCTCCTAATGTGTCAGGAAACTGAGTGGTAAAATTGTATAACCTCCCACCAAATCTTTTTCAATTTTATTAATTTACCAGTAGTAATTAAAAGCTCATCAATATTTTTAGTAATTTCCCCTCCTACTCTAATTTCTTTGTTCATGCTTCACTCTTTATTTTGGAGATGTGGAAGAAGAAGGAACAAGACAGGATGTTTAAAATGATTAGATTATGCTCTGTCTGAAACATTTTATTTTATTATTTTTGGCTTTGTATTTCAAAGTATACCTCCACTATAGATTCTTGTATTATTTATCATTTATTTTGTATAACAGATGTTTCTTGACTAAAGTGTTTATATTGTGTCAGTTTCCCAGGGGATGTATTTAAGTCCTGGATGCAAATGAGACTTTCTGCCTTATTGTTTTGTTTTGTTTTGTTTTTCTCATGGGGAATGGATTTCTATCTGGCAGTAATATTGATTTTAACCTTGTTTTCTATTAAAAAATTGTTAACTTTGACGTTCAATCAAGAACGTTACCAAGGATACAGAATGGTAGAGAGTAAGAGACAGCATATTGTAGGGGATAGAGTTTTCAATTTGGCATCAGGAAGATCGAGAATCAGATGGTACCTGATATTTACTAGCTGAAAGATACAGGGCCAGATATATGATTTCTTTGGACTTTATTCAGTTCCTCAAATGTAAAGCAAAGAAATCTGACTAGATGGCCTTCAAGGATGCTTCTATTCTGGGTGTTTATGAATGTACTATAACTCTCCTTGAAACTTCTTTTGCATTAAACGCAGCCAAATTCTCCTAGTAGGCAGGTAATTACTATAGAAGATAGATTGATAGACTTGGATTCAGGAAGCCCTGAGTTTAATTTCTGCCTCAGACACTTAAAAACTTTGTGACCCTGGATAAATCACTTAAGCCTTCTCAACCTCAGTTTCCCCAAATGTAAAAGGAGAAGAATAGCACCTATGATAAAGTTGTTGCAGAAATAATGAATTAACATATTTTAAAGGCATTGTGAACCTTAAAACACAACCTAAATATTATCATTAATTATTATCATTATTTTTGCTAAACATCACTGAGCAAGGAATATAAAATGAGGAACCGTGTTCATGCACACAAGAGTGTGTGGGTTTGTGGAAGAAAGGAAAAGAGAAAGACATGAAGAGAGGCAGAGAGATAGAGAGTATAAAAAGTGAGCAATATATCTTATTTCATTTGAGCCTCACAACAACCCTGTGAGTTAAATAGTCCAGGTATTATTACCTGTTTCTTACAAACAAAGAAACAAAAGGTGAGAGGTTAAATTAATTATCTGAGGCTACACAGCAAAAAAAAATTCAAAGTAGAATAAAAATTCAAATCTTCGGAGTTCCAGGTTAAGATGGCGGCAGAGTAAGAAGCAGCTCTTAACCTCTCCTGACCGAAACACACAAAACTCCTCAAGGGGACATAAAAACAAGTCCAGAAGAATGGAGGAACCCCACAACAGGGCACAGCGTGGAAGGTACGTGGAATCGAGGCATTTCCATGCTATAAAGGGGTGAAACAGCTCTCACTAAATCACAGGCTGAGCAACCACCCCACCCCCATCCCCTCCACACACAAAACCTTTAGCGCCAAAGCCAGCTAAAAAGAAATAGAGCAAGTTTGGGGCACCCATCGAGTCATTGGCAGCTCCGGGGCCTGTTCCTGAGAGCAGCAAGATTTAGGACCCCAAAAAGCTAATGAACGCACACAAAATCTGAGCGTGGTGCCGAGCAGGGCGCCGAGAGTGGACACAGGATGCAGAGCGAAGGCACAGGCAGAGGTGTGGGTGGAGGCAGACACAGCCACAAGCTAAAGCTCTGAAACCCTGAGTGGGGAACTAGTGCAGATGGGTATATGACTGTGGAAGCAGCGCCCTGAGACTTGTAAAGAAACCTCCGGCAGACGATCAAGCAAGGGGGTCCACCAGGGGGCTTGACCGTGGACAGACCCTGAGCTTGAGGATAAACCTGAGAAGCTGCTGGGCTAACAATGGCTACCCAGTCTCAGGAAGTTCAGAAGAGAAAGACTAACAACAAGAAAAAGAAGTCTTTAACACTCGACAACTTTTACACAGAGCAAATCCAGACAACCGAGCAAACAGAGGAGGAGAACAAACAAGCATCCGGACCCTCCTCAAATAAGGAAAACTCCTCACAAGCTATGGAAGAGTTCAAAACTGAAATTTTGAGGAAAATGGAAGAGATCTGGCAAGAAAATAACTGTTTAAAAGGTAGAACCTTGCAATTGGAAAGTGAGGCTCAGAAACCAAATGAACTGATAAGCAAATTGAACACCAGAAATGACCAGATTGAAAAGGAATACCAGAAGATTATGGCCGAAAATCAAAAGATCATAGCCGAAAACCGAAAGATTATAGCCGAAAATCAATCCCTAAAGACTAGAATTGAGCAAGTAGAAGCTAATGATCTCTCAAGACAACAAGAACAAATAAAACAAAGTCAAAAGACTGAAAAAATAGAAGGAAACATGAAATATCTCAATGAGAGAGTGACAGACCAAGAAAACCGGTCTAGAAGAGACAATTTGAGAATAATTGGTCTTCCAGAAAAACCAGAAATTAATAGAAACCGGGACTCCATATTAACAGAAATAATTCAGGAAAATTGCCCTGAAGTCCTACAACAAGAGGGCAATATAGACATTGAAAGGATTCATAGAACTCTGACAGGGGTCTAATTACTCAAATATACAAGGAGTTAAAGCAATTGTATAAAAAATCAAGCCATTCCCCAATTGATAAATGGGCAAGAGACATGAATAGGCAATTTTCAGGTAAAGAAATCAAAAGTATCAATAAGCACATGAGAAAGTGTTCCAAATCTCTAATAATTAGAGAAATGCAAATCAAAACAACTCTGAGGTATCACCTCACACCTAGCAGAGTGGCTAAAATGAAAGAAGGGGAGAGTAATGAATGTTGGAGGGGATATGGCAAAATTGGGACATTAATGCATTGCTGGTGGAGCTGTGAACTGATCCAGCCATTCTGGCTGGCAATTTGGAAGCATGCTCAAAGGGCTACAAAAGAATGCCTGCCCTTTGATCCAGCCATACCATTGCTGGGTTTGTACCCCAAAGAGATCATAGATAAACAGACTTGTATGAAAATATTTATAGCTGTGCTTTTTGTGGTGGCAACAAATTGGAAAAGGAGGGGATGTCCTTCAATTGGGGAATGGCTGAACAAACTGTGGTATATGCGGGTGATGGAATACTATTGTGCTAAAAGGAATAATAAACTGGAGGAGTTCCAGGCGAACTGGAGAGACCTTCAGGAACAGATGCAGAGCAAAAGGAGCAGAGCCAGAAGAACATTGTACACAGAGACTGATATACTGTGGTAAAATTGAATGTAATGGACCTCTGTACTAGCAGCAATGCAATGACCCAGGACAATTCTGAGGGATTTATGGTAAAGAACACTACCCACAATCAGAGGAAGGACTGCAGGAGAGGAAACATATAAGAAAAACAATTGCTTGAACGCATAGGTCGGGGTGGACATGATTGAGGGTGTGGACTCGAAACTACCACACCAATGCAACTACCAACAATTTGGAAATTGGTCTTGATCAAGGACACATGACAAAACTAGTGGAAATGTGCATCGGCCATGGGTGGCGGGAGTGCGGGGGGCGAAAAGGAAAGGAGGAGCATGAATCATGTAACCATGTTAAAAATGAATATTAATAAATGTTTGGGAAAAAAAAGAAAAAAACAAAAAAAATTCAAATCTTCATGATTTCAGATCCTTCACTCTTCCTACTACATTGTGCTGTTTCTCAATCCTGAATAGAATTGTTATTCCCATTTAACAGATGAGGGAATTAAAATTCATTGAAATTAAATAATTTCACCAAAGATGTGCTAGGAATCTTCATAGTAAAATTTCAACTGTGGATAATCTCTATTCTAAGGCAAACCCTATTTCTCCTCTGCCTACTGCCTCTCAGTTATTTCCCTACATGCTTATACAAATAGGTTAGGGACCTTTGGTGGATAGATAAAGGAAGACTCTTATCTCAAAGCAATTCAATTTATTTAAATTCAACAAATATTTATGAAGTACCTACTGGTATTTCTCACTACCCTCAATTTTGATGTTCAGCCTTGGCCTGTTTATAATGTAGAAACTAATTTTAAAATATATAATGCTATGTTGACAGACCACACATGATAAACTTCATTTTTAAATAGGTTTGAGGAAGGTGAGAAAGAAGAGAAAGCAGACCTAATCTTTGTCTCAAGAATGTGCAATAAGATAGATAAAGCACAAGCTCTTTCCATCTTGACCCTGAATGTGATTTTTTTCCCCCTTAACCAATACAAATAAGTTCTACTAACCTAGGGGCATTCACATAGAATGTTTATGATTGTGAATATTATTTAATTTCATTTTTCAAAATATAACAATAGTCTACTCCAGACTTGGCAGCCAGGAGTTATCCTTAGGCGTAAAGTAAAATCTAGTACATTATGGTTTTTCTCCCAGACAAGAAGCCTCTTGTATGTACTTTTCTATCAGAAAATATTTTTGATGGATGATCAACTGCATTTTTAAAACTTATATATATTTTTCCCTTCCAAGTGCTAAAAATACTTTTAAAGCTAAAAATCATGTCTGTTTCCTATTTGGAAAGAGACTTTTACATTATTGCTTTCTACAAAGTTGTCATTATTTACTTTTGTAGCTAGTAGATGCCAGGAGTCTTTACCCTTGTGTTTGTTGGGACCAGACCTAACATTATATTTGTTGGCGGCTCTCCCACATGAAATGCTTCTGTGTATTGTTCCTACTTTTGGTGTTTAACAACCCCCTCTATGGTTTATTTGTAGCCTTCCTAAGAACTGTGTATTGCCATAATAGCAATGATATAGAAAATATAACAGAAAGGAAATAATAATAAAAATAAATACTCTGCTTGTACAAAAGTTGCTTATATCCATGTAATTCAAATCACTTGAGGAATTACTCTTCTGTCATTTATAAAATAAGGTAGAGGATTAAAAGTGTACTTTTTCTTCCATTGCTGTGGTAAAGACTTGATGAGGCCAAGCCTACACTTCCTGATGGGTCACAGAGCAGACATAAGCCCAACCAATTAGTAATTACATTTCTCATGAGGCCACAGACCTCAACAGAAGGACCTGATTGCAGGTGGGCTGAGATTTCACATTACTGTGACAAGCTGTACCAGCAGTACAGGGCATGTAATCATGGTTAGAAGATGTAGAAAGAAAGAAATAAAAGTCAAAGCACATTTCAGAGATGATAATAGGTCCCATATGATGGCACCGAAGAGACACAAACCAAAAATAGACAAGAGTAGGCTTGATGAGCCATGAGAAGGATATGAACTATACCCTGGAGAAATCACCAGCATCATCCAATGCCAAATGGATGCTGAAAAATACATCCAGGAGCAGAGTAACAACCAAGAGCTAGCAGCATTTCAATGTGAAGAGCAGGGGTAGAAAAAATCACCTAGATCCAAGTTTATGAAGTATGCAGTGTGGGTTCTGGTCTTGGAAGACCCAGAGGATGAAGAGATTTTTTTTTCCCATTTTCCCAAGTTAACAGTTGGGAAATGCAACAGTTATTCCATAAATGGTGGTAGGGAAAAGTGGAAGGCCATTCGTTTAAGGAATAGACATTGATAATACTTCTGTAGTCTGGTTTCTTCTCAATTGTGTGTTAGTTTTCTGGGGCATGTAATTTAGAGGAGCCCCAGAGACATAAGTACTATTAATACCCATTACTCAAATGAGTAGTCTCCACTCCTCTCTTCCCTAGCATAAGAAAGAAGCTTCCTTTGGGCTCCCAGCTATTAATTGAGTAAAACAGGGAGAAATCTCTTTGGCATCTGAATTCATTTTATACCTTGAGTTTACACTTTCATCTTAATACTTAGAATCTAAATAACCATTGTGGATATTCTCCTTTGTGACTTTTAGCTAGGTCTCATAGAATTGTCACAGGGTACACCCAACCTTCTAGGAACCTTCTATGGTTTCTCTGGACATCATAAGTACACTACAGGGTACATGGACTGTTCATACACTATCCATTGCCCTCACGAAGTGACCAGTTCACTTTTCCATTCATGTATTTCTTTAATGATACTCTTTCATAATTCCTTACTAATAATGTGTTGTAGTCTGCTCATAGACACCATGAGCTATTCCATGGTAATTTGAGTGATTTTCAGCTTAAAAGCTTTGGCTACTATAGTTGTACAGAGTGCTTCAACAACATCGGATGAATATTAATATTAAAAAGATAGATCTTTATTTCAAGTAGAAGCTTGAGGTCATTCAAAGAATTTGGCAGTATAACAAAAGCAATCCATCCCACTCTCCTTTAATTCGGGCTCCAATTCATCATCCATTTGTAGTTTCTGTCCAAGATATAAATACTAATGGACAGTTCCTATGAGTTGTCCAGTCAACTGTCTGAACAACAGACATTCTTCATCCAGACAAAATCATTATTTTAAGTGAATATGCATGTTGCAAAGAGTGTTCTGAAGTTTGTTGCTATCACTATGTCATCTTCAAACAATAGAATCTGAAGGATGTCAACAGCTACAGAGAATTCTTTGATTCAGAGTTTAGACTCTGTCCCAGTCCTCCTCTATGACAGTGGCAAACATTTTTGTTGGCTGTAAGAAGCCATGTTTTATGCATCGTCTGAAATTAGAGTCCATTGAACAAAGTCCTTCTTCTCATTTTATCTTTCAATCTTGTGTCTTTTTGATATGCATACTTTGTTGGAATAGGACCCTAAATGTGGCATTTTGCTATACTGAATCAAAAATTTTAGAGCAAATAAATAATAATCACAGTGAGATCATGTATAATTTGTCTTCCAATCAACTGTGTGATAGTAAAGATGTGCCCTATCTTGGTATATAGTCTGCAAGAAGCTACTTGTTCCTTTCTAATACTCTCATAAAGATACATTTGATTCATAAGTGAATTATTTTAATCAAAAATGTTATGTTGTTTCTTTGAGTTCAAAATGTTGAGCTAGAGTATGGAAATTGCTTAGCACTAAATGATTGTTTCCTGCTTTATCCTATAATGCATTTTTAACAGGAAAATCATTATTGGTTGGTCTTTCTGTGCCCTACTTTCCTGCCAGTAGCAAAATTTCTACTTCTCTTACACACTGATTGCTTTATTTTTTAGATTTGTGTTTTTATTCTATAGGGAAATCCTTCTACCTGGGGAGATTGGCAAAATATTTGGTAACATTTAGCTTTAGTACTATTCCTGGGGCACTGAGAGGGGAACTTTCCTGGAGCCAAACAGCTAAGTCAAATTAGAGATTGGACATAAAGAAAGAGCTTCATACATCTTGTTCCAGGTTTGTTTTCCTATTTCTAAGATAATTGGCTTAATCCTTATTATATATTTTACTTTTTGAATGCATACTTTTTGTCTGCTTATCTTCTCATCTGATGCAAATAGTTTAGATCAGTGATGGGCAAACTACGGCCCCAGGGCCAGATGCAGCCCCCTGAAATGTTCTATCCTGCCCCACAACATTATTTCTAATCTGACGAATACAATCAGTAGGATACAATACAATGAAACTTGGAAAGAGTTGCCTTAGAAACAGACTAACAGATGATCATTTCCTTTCCTTTGGCCCCTCTTTAAAAAGTTTGCCCATCACTGGTTTAGATGATCTCAACTCTTCTGGGATGGGGATTTGAGTCAAGTAGGACAGTGATGACAAATTCAAATAAAACAGAGGCCCCTAACCTATTCATTGACATTTTTTGCTGGCTGCATATTGACTTAGACATCCACGTATCATCATCTGTGTTCTGTGGCATTCATTTTTATTTTGTTAAATACATCCCAATCACATTTTAATCTGATTCAGGCCACTTCAGAGTGTTACAGTCAAGTAATACACCAAAAACTGAACCCAAAAGTTATATGAATCAAGAAATAAATGAAATATAAGCCACATTATTGTGGAATATCATTTTCCTGATCCAGATAAGAACTCAATATAATGCCTCAGTGCCAAGACAGCCTAGCACACAACAAAGCCAGAAGACCCAGGTAGCCTGTGGCCAAGCTAAATCAGGAGACAAAGCTAAAACTGTTCTCAGGCAGCAGAGCTGCCCAGCTGAATCTATCCCTGAGCCACAGCAGGGAAAAGGAACAGCCAAATCTCTAGCACCCCAGTGACTAATCAGCCTGCACCTAAATGGTAGCAGGATTCAGTGCCAGACCAGTTCCTGGGCCACTCAACCCCTGGGGAGTTTAAATCTGAGATAAAGCAGGAACCACTTCAGGAAAAGAGGACAAGGGAATCTGGGGAGCAAGATATCTGGATGCCCTGAAGAGACCTTTTACCAGCACGATCTCCAAGATTCAGTTGGAACCTATCAGTATCACAAGAGACATAATCCAATACAGAGTGAAACACACCATTATTGATTTTATTTCCTTCATAAATTTTCCCTAGTGTAAGGATTATGTCTCTTCTTTCACAACATGAAAAACATAGAAATATATATTGTATCATAACACATATATGACTGATATTCCACATTATCTTCCAACTTGGGAAGAGGGGAGGGGTGGGAGGAAAGAAGAGAACATGGATCAGAAAATGTCAGAAAATTATTATTAAAAATTGTATCAATGCAATCTGGAAAAAAATTAAAACAAAACAAATCAAAACAAAAAGACATCCCACTCTGGGTCTGGAACTGTATACGAATAAAGAGACAGAGAAGAGAACAAGGACATAATCTAAGATGAGATTCCAAGAAACTGAATCTAAACATTGGGATTCCTACTAAAAAGGGACCTAGTCTTCAACACTATATCTAAAACTAGACAGGGATTACCCCATCTATCTAAGAGTCTCACTCAGTCATAAATTCACAATCCAGAAACTGAGGCTAGAAATATGAATACAAAGAAGAAAATGCTAAACACAATGGAGATATAATATGGATTAAGAGAATCCGTAAAGGAAACCCAGAAGAAGAAAGTAAGACGAGAACAAATTCAAATAAACTCTCAAAAAAAATTTACTTGACCCTAAAGAAGAAATAGATGAAAAAATAGGTGAAAAAAAGGAAAATTCATAAAATGTAATTTTAAATTAAATGATGGTTATAGAGGAAAGAGAAGGATGTGGAAAATCAATAGCTTAAAATATAAAGTGAAAATCCTTACTAAATAAAAAAATCTCCCTGAAAATCAGAATAGCTCAAAGAATGATGACAATAACACTTGTCCTAAAAAACAGGTTGAGAGAATCTAGGAATGATCACACTACTTGCAAGTCTTAATCATTTTTAAAAGCCTAGATGTCAAATTTCAAGAAATAGTAAAAGAAAACTAATTCTTTTGGAATCAGAGGATAAAATGAAAAGAGTCTACCAATTGCACCCTCAGAATAATTATAAAATGAAATTTCCAAGAAATGGCAGAGCCCAAACTCAGAGCTTTAAAGGCAGAGAAAAACACTGTAAATACACAGAAAAAAATATTCAAGTACTAATGAATGAATCACAGTCAGGATAATAAAAGACTTGGTAGCTGCCAGTAAAAAGGAGAGGAAAGTTTAGAATACATTATCATTTCCCTTCCCCCACCAGGAAAGATAGAAAGACAAACAGATAGACAGACACAGACAGACAGATAGATAGACAGATAGATATAGATAGATAGAAAGATGATAGAGAGAGAGAGAGGTAGAGAGAGGGACAGACAGAGAGACAGAGAGAGACAGAGAAAAAAAGGTTTACAACTAAGAATAACTTCAAAGTAACAACTTATTCTGACAATATAATAAATATATGATATGATTGATATAATTAATGGAAGAGAAAAATAATGTAGTTTAATGTAATAAAGAACTTTAAAACATTCTTGATGTAAACATCAGAGCTAAGTAAAAGCTCTGAAACACAAACACTGTGGATTGGCAGTTTCCACACCCTGTGGCTCAAGGTTGGCATGTTTATTGCAGTCCGGTGGCTTAGCATCTCCCTTTCCAAACTCTGGTAGAGGTATGTTTTGAGGTTTGTTGCCATAGGGAATAAGGAGCATGTGCATGATTGAGAAATTCTTCTGGAATGCCAAAGTCCCCAGTACACAAATATGATACCATGCTCCTCCATTGTCCACCTTGTCATCATTTGTCAATGTGAGAGATGTCTTGCTGACCTTCTAGAGTTGGAATATGTTGTGGGCAATGGGGAGTGGGTAGGGATGTAGTACATTGGAGTACCACTGTAGGTAACTAATTATTTCTAAGAACAAAAAGCTGATGCCTAATATAGAATGTTACAGTTCTATTACACAGAGTAGGTAATTGAATAATCTACAATTCAAGCTTGACTAATGCTGAAACTACAGATTTTGTAGTTGATGTTTAACTAGTGCTAACTAGTGAGAAATTCAAGATCTCAGAATTTGAGGGGCCTCTTCCTTTTACTGACCCTTACTGCCCACTGTGAGTCCACATCAAAGAGAAAATTAATCCATGATGATGAATGCTATTCACCTCCAGAGAAAGAACTGATTAAACTCTGAGAACAGATTAAAACATACATTTTTACTGTCTTAATTTTTCTTTTTCTTTCTTTTTTTTTTGGTGTTTTCTTTTGCAACTGGATAATGTGAAATATGTTTTTCGCGGCTTCGCATGCGTAATAGTTATATGGTTTGCTTTCTCAAGGGGTAGACAGGAAATGGAGGGAGGGAAAGAGAAACTTGAGCCAAAAATTTTTCAAGGGTAATAGAGGAAGTTAAAACAGGGGGTCTGTGGTGCATTATGTTCTGTCTTGATAACAAGAGAAAGGAAAAGGGGGAAGATACAGGAAATATATGAGAGAGAAAAAAGAGAAGGAAGGTGAGAGAACTTACTATCTCATGTAACTGGGATGTACAAGCTGAAGAGTATGCATAGAAGGAGGTAGGGGAGGGAAGAGAGTAGATGTGTAACACATAAATACCGCTTTCATCTGAAACAGACATAAAAAGACAAGAAATCACACACACACACACACACACACACACTCGAGACTGTTGAATATATACATTAAAATTAATAGTATGTGACTGGGAATATGGAAAATCAGGGAACTTAAGGTAGAGTGCAAGTGGGGGATTATTCATATTCAACATGAAATTCAGTGCTAGAAAGTAGATTGTAAAGAGGAATTTAAAGAAAAGGAAGAAAGAAGAAAACTATCATCAGGGGCAAGACAAGGAAAAAGAAGGAAAGATTTGTTCAATTATAGATCATTTGTGTTAAGCTCTCTCCTTCTTATTACCTTTTTAGATGAATAGATTAGAAAGCAAAATTCGAGAATATGTTGCTTATAAGAAAAACTCTTAAAGTATAAATATTCACAAAGTGTTAAAATGAGGTGTGGAAGCAAAATCAGTTACCTTCAATTAAACTCAAAAAAACAGAGGTAGCAATCATGAAGTTGAACAAAGTGATTGTCAAAACAGATATTATGCAAAGGGATATGTACGATACTATATAATATTTAAAAGCACTATAGATAATGAATCAAAATTAATAATTACTATAGATTTAGAAAACTACATAGTATCTAAATACTTAAAACATCTAATTAAAGAGAGAGAAAGTAAAAGTATATTAGTGGGGGTTGTATGTACATTGAGATGGCTGAATGAATAGAGCACTGAACCTAGAGTCAAAAAGACTTGAGTTCAAATTCTACATCAGACACTAGCTGTATGATCTTGGGCAAGTCACTTGATTTCTATTTGCCTTAATATAATGGAGAAGGAAATGATAAACCACTCTGATATCTTTGCCAAGAGAATCTCATTGTATCCCATTAATAGGATTGGTGTGTTGCAGTCTATTGAGTCACTCATTAACAACAATAAGAAATGTATGTGTATATGTGTGGATGTGTGTAAAATGTAATATTTCAAGGTATAGTGACATATATGTAGACATGTAGTCAATATGTAGATAACATATATGTTCTGTCTACAAATCTAACAAAGATAAGCATAAAATCAAGAACCTAAACAAATCTAACAAAAAGATAAACAAAAAATTTAACATTAACAAAATGATAGGAAAGTTACACCTGGTAGATATCTGGCACTTGGTGAATGGTAGTGGGAAGAGAAAATAGACATACTTTTTAAAATTTTGAATGGATCTTTTACAAATATTGACCATGTAGGAAGTTATAAAACCATCTCAAATAAAATACTCCCCCAAATCAGAAATGTTAGTATATTGTTTGCTCACCACAGTGCAATAAAATTATTTTCAAATAGAGTTTTCGCAGAAAGGATCAAAATTAATTGGACACTAATTTAATACTAAAGAATTGTTGAGTCAAATAACAAATCAGAGAAACAATAAATAACATAATCAAGGAAAATGAAAATAATTAGACAACATATTACAACTTTTTAAATCCAGCTAAAATAGTTTTTAAGGGAATACTTTAATCTTTTACTGCTTTTATCAACAAAAGAAACAAAGAACAGATCCATTAACTGGTTATGCAAATAAAAAAACTAGAAAAATATGGTTTAAGAAATTAATAGAATATCTAGTGTGACATTTTAAAGAAAGAAAAATGTCAGTATCAAAAACAGAAAATAAGAATTCACAATTAAGGATTACTCATAGGAAACCATCAAAAAATATTTTCCCAATTATGTGCCAAGGAGGGTAATATATTAGATAAAGTGGAAGACTATTTACAAAAATGTTAAATATCCAGATTAATAGAGGAAAGAGAGAATTTAGTCCATTACCAAAAAAGAAATTTAAAAGACATTAATTAATCCCAAATTGAGAACAGTAGTAGAGAGAACAGCAGGAACAAATCAATTTATAATTGAATTTTATCAGACATTCACATACAAATTAATTCCAGCATTACATAAACTGTTTTGCAAAAATTTAAAAGATTAAAACAAATTGCTTACATAATACCTTCAAAATCTGATCTCTTCCTATGTTTCCAAGTCAAATGATATATTTCTAAAAAACATCACAGTGCCTGGTACATAATAGGCATTATATAAATATTTATTCCCCTCTTCCCCACTGCCCTTTCTGGTTTTCTTACATTTTACTCCAGTGATTCTTTTTCCTTGCTACTCTTCCGACACTCCATTCCCAATTCCTGACTCCAAGCATTTCTGCTGGCTATAATCCATACCTGGAATTCTTTCCCTACTCACTTCAGACTCCTGGTCTCCTTGCTTTTCTTCAAGTCTCAGCTAAAATCTTATCTTATGCCAGAAGCTTTTCTTGGTTCTGCCTAATGTTAGTGCTTTCTCTCTGAGAGTGTCTCTAATTTAATTTGTATATATTTTGTTTCTAAATAGCTATTTACGTGTTGCTTCCCCAAGATTATATTGAAAACTCCTTGAAGGCAGGGATTATTTTAATTTTCTTTGGATTCCTAGGCTTTATCATGGTGATAAGTGGATAGTAGACATTTAATAAATGATTGTCAATTTGAAAGTTACACATTGAATTTTTTATCAAAAAAAAGGAAAAAACAAACTGTCATGGAAATTCATGGTTTCATGTGTAATTTTCTTTTTCTATTCTACTGGTTAAACCATATCAAGGGTAAATGACAGTCCTCAAACCCATTAGTGTGTTAGGTGGGTTTCTACCCTAAAGCATGTGAAGACATCTTCCTGTGGAATGAGCAAATAAGGAAAATTTGTTACAGCATCCAAGAAGGTGGCTGAAACAGGTACTATGGAGGACCTAGAGCTTGTTCAGACATTGAAGACACCAAGGTCATCCACTTCATTCTGGACCATCACCATTCTTCTTGACTTTTCTCTTGCCACCAGACTTTGATGGCTGTAAGAGAGAGTGAGGCTGATAACTTGTGTGCCAGTCTGCCTCACTTAAATCCAATTCAGGAGCAAATCAAGATATCAATTGTGATATCATTGACCCTCTTTGGGAAATGAAGGATGAACAACAGCCTCACATATGGAAATGCTCATTGTACTGACTAAGTTCAAAAAATTAAAAATAAGGTTAATATTTGCATTGCTTTGTATCCATATAAAATACACATGCAAAAATTTTAGTATTTTCATAAAATTTTGGTTCTAAAAGTAGACTTAAGACAAAAAACTCATTCATTCATTTATTCTTTCAACCAAGACTCAATAATAAATAATT
Organism: Gracilinanus agilis; assembly: GCF_016433145.1. NCBI lineage: Eukaryota > Metazoa > Chordata > Mammalia > Didelphimorphia > Didelphidae > Gracilinanus > Gracilinanus agilis. The sequence goes on from NC_058132.1 coordinate 363,391,929, forward strand.
TTAATTAAAATAAAAATATATTTCTTAAAATATCAATATTTCTTCAGATTATTTAAACCATATGAAAAGCAGTATAAAAGAATGGATGAAGGTTGGTCTTATATTCATAAGTGCAGGAGTTTGAGTCTTCTTGCCTCTGATATATGTTTGTGTATCTTTGAGCAAGTCACTGAATCTCTCAGTGCCACAGGTGAGTTTCTAACACTGTAAATTGCAGAACTTGTACATCTAAATTATTAGTGGGAATTTTCTCACAGGCAGTGCCTTTATACCAATTAAATCACATATCTGGACATCAACAGCAACACAATACTCATCTTTAGAGATATAAAATTTATGAAAGGGAACTATATGAAATAAATCTGGAAAGATATATGCAAAGGAGGCTGTTCAGAATCTTAAACAAGCTAAAGAGTTCTTTTTTTTTTTAAACTGAAAAGGGAAATATTTTTGACCAGTTACATGGCAAAGTGGATAGAGCACAAGGCCTGGCATTGGGAAGACCTGACCTGATTTCAAATACGGTCTCGGACATAAGCTAGGTGGCCGTGAGCAAGTCATTTAACTCTATTTGCCTCAGTTTCCTCTTCTGTAAAATGAGCTGGAGAAGGAATAGGCGAACCACTTCAGTATCTTTACCAAGAAAACTCCAAAAGAGGACACAAAGAGTCAGACATGACCAAAATGACTAAACAACAATAGTATATATGTTATGTAACTTTGCTAGTAGCTAGCATAGCACTTTGCACACATTTAAAAAATGCATTCTAATCTTGACCATGTCCACAATATTCAATAAATAGTCTATTTTCAATGTATTTTAATGTGTTGATTGATGTGATTTGACTTGATCCTTTGGTTTGGCTCATGGTTTTCTACTCTTTGGATTTCCCAGATCTGATCCTGGTATATAGCCATTTGATTTTTATTACAATTGCTTTCTTCATGTGCAGATGTCCTTTGTACAAGTCTTTGGTTCTTAAGGTTTTAATCATTCTCTGACTCAGGATTTGATGCCTCTTAATAACAAAGACCATGGATTCTACTTTTATAATTGTCACAACACAGCATAGGGGCTGGACACTCTAAACATAGGCTGTGACAGCTTCAAAGAGTCTTATTAACCTACTGTAATCAAATCTATCTGCACCATTTTCAACTAATTGACACGTAATATATTATTTTTTCCTGTGAAATGAAATGCCCTTCCTAACATTATTTTGCCTAATGTTATTTTAGAGAAGCAACATTAAGTGGATCCTACCCAATAATAATAAATTTCTGTTAACTAGGCTTGTTGACTTGCTGGCATAACAACTTTAAGTCTTTAAATTAATTAAAGTCAAATTAAATTAGATTAACTATTTAAATTAATATAGATCAATCAATAAATCGAACATCCAGAAAATGTTTAGTTTCTTATATGCCAGACACTCTGCTAGATATTGAGGATATGAAATAAGTGAGATTATCTATGCTTTCAAGGAGTTTATAATCTTTCAGAAGAGGCAACATATACCTAACGAAATATATACAAAATAGGAACAGAACTAGCATTTGAGGGCTAGGGGTGTAATGTGGTCAGGAAAGGCTTCATGTTGAATGTAGTAAAGATAATAACTTTGTACTATCTTGTTGTAAGGATAGTTCTGTACCACTCAAATGATTTCTAAAGTTGAGTAAATAACAGAAAATAAAACTCACTCAGTTTCTGTGTTCTCCTAATCATTTCGCTCTGGCAAAAATCAACTTTTTAAAACTCCAAGCTTCTTAGTATTAAGGCTGAAATTAATTAATTAATTGTTCATCCTTCATTTTGAAGAGGACCAGTGAAGAGGTGATGTCTTGACTTGCTCATGAATCGGATTTAAATGAGACAGAATTGTACAAAGTTTCCAGTCTCACTCTCTGTTCCAGAATCATTGAAGTCCAGTGGCAAGATAAAAGTTAGGACAACTGGCAATGGCATGGAATACAATGGATGATCTTGGTTTCTTCTGTGTCTGACCATCCTCTAAGAGTTCCCCAGTGCTTGCTTCAGCTGTCTTCGTGGCCTTTGGAAAAAATTGTTCTCATCTGCCCATTTCACTGGGGGAAGTCTTCACATGCTTAAGGAAGGCATCCCCCTAACCCACTAATGGATTTGATGCCTATTGGTTACCCTCAACCTGGTTTTTAGCCTGTGTGTCAAGGTGGTTTTACAAGGATATGGCAGCTATGCATTCTATAGATTCTTGGAGTCACAGCTGAGAGTTGGGTGAAAGGTGGAAAACAGTGGTGAATGACATATCATGAAAAGATAATGGCAACAGAGGTGTTAGTCATCTCCGAATACCCTATACTAGTTTTCTCTTGAAATATGAGCCTGGTCTCTTGAGAACTCCTTATATGGGTCATTTTCCTGGTGATCACTATTTCTTTTTCATTTTCCTTCTGCCCTCTCTGCTAAGATTTGTTCACCCTTTCCTTTTTATCTGAGAAAGAAGTCTTTTTCTAATCTTGTGGTAGACCAAAAGGAGCTTTTTCTTACATTGTATATAATGCCTTCACATTTTATTTTTGTGCTAAGAGGCTAGCTAGATCTTCTTGATATCCTGACCAGAGAGCACTGGAACACAAATGGTGGTCATGAATTAAACTAATAATAAGTTCCCTTTTTGTGTTACTCCTTCTTTACTTCTGATAGATACTTCAAGTCTATAATCTGCCCCCAAAGGCTTAGAGATAATCCTCACAATAAACTTATTACATATATTCACTCACTTTGCCTTGTTGTACTTTAAAAAGTGAATAAGGATAGGGACAGACTAATTCAAATTCATTGCATTTTTCAATTAAATGTTACTGGTCAACACCTATAACATCTGCAACTTGAGAAACTCAGGTTAGATTTGAGTTCAGGACTTATGCAATGGCCTGAACCAATTGGACACATTAAGTCTGGCTCCTATATCATAGGCCCCACAGGAACAGGGGACCAACAGGATGCCTAAAAAGAAGTAAACCTGTCCAGGTTGGAAATGAAGCAGGTCAAAGTTCCCACAGTAATCAGTAGAAGTATCATTTGCATGACTGGCCATTGCACTTCCAACTTGGGTAAGATAGGGAAACCAAGTTTAAAAAATAAAACAAAAAGGTAATAGACTAAAGATGATGGATTAGACACAGCAACACAGCTGAACTCCTAAAGCATTCCCTATCAAACGAGGTTAAAATAATGTCTCAAGTCAAATTTTGGAGTGGTACTTAGAGATGTCTATGACACCTAGGTAGAGGCACATAGGTGGGAGCAGTAAAATAGTAACTTCAAGAGTTCTTAGTCCAAAGAGAGTAGGTCAGAAAGAGATTATAGGTGAACCATTCCTGTCACTGAGCGCAGTTGGCACTGACTGGCAACTCCATTACTCATACACTATTCTGAGATACAGTTCCAGGGTACAGAGGAGTGTGTAGTGCTTGTGACTACAGAGGAGCATGGATGCTCATCAACTAGGAAATAGATAAAATAATTGTAGCATATGGTCAGGATGGAATAGTATTATGCCATAAGAAATTACAAGCAGGGTGGCTTCAGAAAAAAATGACGAGATTTATATGAATGTTGCAAAGTGAAGAACAGCTAGGATATCAGTGTGCACAGAAACAGAATTGTTGTAATGGTGATCAATCACAAAAAACATGATACTGATCAATACAATGGTCTATGACAATTCCAAATCCATGATGAAGAAATGCTATCTAGCTCCGGATAGAAAACTAATGAACTCTTGAAAATAATTGAAATGTAATATTCTCTATTTATTTTGGGGGGAGTAATTTGGCTAAGGTAAAAATATGTTTGTATCATTTCACATGTATAATTGAGATCACATTGCTTACCTTTTCAGTGGATGAAGGAGAAGTGGGAAAGAGTGAGTTTAAAACTCAACATTTAAAAATAAAAATAAAATAAAATTCAACATTTAAAAAGAAAAGAATATCATAAACATATTTTTTAAAATATACATTAATAAAAAACAGACAAAAAGAAACTATTTTTTGAACATAGTGCCCTTAGTTCTGAAACACATGGTGTATATGATTTATGAAATAGTTAAAGATGAACCTTGGCTACAGAAAATTCAATTTGTGGTGATGAAAGAATGGATGGATAAATGGGGGAAAAAAGATGAAAAGCATTGTGACAAGTTCTAACAATGGATAGTAGACCTGAAGATTTGTTCTTCTTTGATTTTTCATGAGAATATTTTTCATTTCAATTTGATTAGTTTTTATTTTATTTGCTTGTGTCTACACTAATCCCCCAGATCCCATAATGAAATCATTCATTCCAGTATGTATAATGCTCAGACACTCAGCATTCTGTAGAATTACTAAATGGGCAAATTGAACCATGAATAAAAGAATTGCAAGAAATCCCAAATTTCAAAGTATATTATGTTTTGAAAGTCAGACTATGTAACTCCTATGTTTTACCATGGAAAATAATGTTTTAATGAAAGTGAAGGTCTAGTAGAAACCTACGAAAGCTTAGACAATTCAATTTAACAAAACATTTATTAGGAATCCTCTATGTGTTACTACTGTGTTACCTGTTAGTAAAGGTACAAAATCAAGATAAAACATGACTCTTGCCCTTATATTGGTTAAAGTATAATCAATATGACACATGCTCAAATTATATTAATACAACTAAAACATATGTTCTTAACTTAGAATTAGACCTTAGCGATCATCAAGTCCACCCTCCAATTTTTTAGATAAAGTTTAAAGGACTTTCTCCTGGTCACTCTGACAATGTGTCAAAAGAGGAATTGAGGAATTTGAACCCAGATCCTTGACTCCAGATCTTGTTGTTTCCCTGTCCATTATGCCATTCTACTTTCAATTTGTAATAAACACAGCAAAATATCATGAATATGTGAAAACTCATAGTGCAATGATTGCTATTATCTAGATATAATTGCTAGAGAATGATGATAGGTTTGATTTTATGTTTGTTGAACATGAAGCTCTGGGTAGATCTCATCAGAAATTTAAAAATGCAGGTCTGAGCCTCAAGGGAGAAGCCATAAAAGGAGACATGAAATTGATAATAATGTACATAATGGTGATAGTTAAAGACATGAAAGGAAATAAGATTATTTAAAAAAAGAACATATAAAGAGAAGAGAAGAATAATCTTAGTAGGTACCCAAACCCCAATCTAAGAATCAGAAGAAACAGAAGTGGTCAGAGAAAAATTACAAATCAAAAACAGCTGGACTAAAAGTAGGAGTCTGAGATTTGGGAGCAGAAAATATTGAGATGGAGTGAGGAAGAGAGAGAAAGAAAGAGAACTTCTTTTACATCCTAGATTGAGAATGGAAAGAGACTTTGAGGTAAACTTATCAAACTTCCTCATTTTACAGAGAAGATATAAGCAATTTTCCCAAAGCCACCGAGGTTATAAGTAACCATTCAAAGATGTGAATCAAGCTCCAAAATAAGAAAGCATAAATTCAGAGCTATTGAGCTGCAAGGTAATTTCAGGGGCTATCTAGTCCAATTCCTTAATTTCACAGAAGAAAAAATTGAGGCCTAGAAAGTTAAATTACTTAATTAATGTCCCACAAATAGTTCATTTCCTCAGACTCAGTTCTCTTCCATTAATCATATTGGTCTTCCCTAAATACTGAGCCAATCTTAGGCAAAAATTTGATGTTGGCAAAATTTTCCTCAATACCATCTCATCTTTCCATACTCTTTTCTAACTTCTAGTAGTCTCCTCCCCGTGTTCTATCTTACTCATGCTGACCTATATCATCTACTTTACTCAGATCTCTGAAAATGTCTTCCTTGGGAAGATGGATAATAAAAAGAAGGCCAAATAAAAGAAAGCAGTTTAAACTTTAGGACGTACCTAGGTGGCTGAGTGGTTTGAAAGCCAGACCTAGAAATGGGAGGTCCTGGATTCAAATCAAACCCCAGACACTTCCTGGCTATGTGAGTTCCAGCAAGTCACAACTCCCTTGCCTATCTGCCCTGGAACCAATACACAGTATTGATTCTTAGATGAAAGTTAGGGATTTTAAAAAAAAAAACAACTTTCGAAGAGGGATAGAATAAAAAGAAAAAGAGGAGGATATACAAAAGGAAATAGGATGGAAGTAAATGCACAGTAAGTAATCATAACTGTAAATGTGAATAGAATGAACTCACCCATAAAATCGATGCAGATTGCAAAATGTATCAGAAACCAGAATACAGCAATGTATTGCTTAGAAGAAACACACTTGAAGCAAAGAGGCACATAAAGAGTTAAAATAAGAGCTGAAGCAGAATCTATTATACTTTACCTTAGTTAAAAAAAAAAAGGCAAAGAGAGCAATCATAATCTTGAAGCAAATATAAAGATAGGTCTAATTATATGGGATTAGCAGGGGAATTACATTTTGCTAAAAATAGAGACAATGAAGTAATATCAGTACTAAACCTATGCACTGAATGGTATAGCATCCAAATTCTTTAAGGAAAAATTAAATGAATTATAGAAGGAAATAGTAAAACTACTAGGGAGAGATCTCAATTTTCTCCTCTCTGGTCTAGATAAATCAAACCACAAAAAAAAAATACAAAAGAAGTCAAGGAGATTAATAAAATCTTAGGAAATTTAAATATGAAAGAACTTTGGAGAAACTGAATGGGAATAGAAAAGAATATATAAATATATATATATATATATATATATATTATCAGCCTGTTATGGTTCCTTTACAAAAAAATGACCATGTTTAGGATGTAAAAAACTTCACAATCAAATACAGAAAAGCAGAGATATTAAATGCACCCTTTTCAGAATGTAGTATACTAAAAATTAGATTTGATAAAAGTCCAAAAAAGAATAAATAAAAAGCTATTTGGAAATGAAGTAATATATTCCTAAAAAATAAGTGAATTAAAGAACAAATAATAGAAACAATCAATAACTTTATTAGAGTGAGACAACAATAAAAGAACATTCCAAACATTGTGAGATACAGTTAAAGATATATTCAGGAAAAATTTTATGTCTCTAAGTGTGTGCTGCAATAAAAGAGCAAAAAATTCTGATTCATGAATTGGTTTTGCAACTAAAAATTTTAGAAAAAGAGTAAAGTAAAAATCCACAAATAAATAGCAGGTGGGCCTAAAAAAAATCAAAGGAGACCTTAATAAAATAGGAAATTAAAAATCACTGAATAAATAAAAATAGGAACTGCTTTTATGGAAAAAACAATAAAGTTCATAAACCATTGGTAAATTTGATTTTTTAAACAGAAAGAAGAAAATCAAATTGCTAGTATCAAAAATGAAAAGGGTGAATGAAGCATTAATGTGATGAATTTACTTTGCCTGATTATATGCCAGGAAAACAGATAATCTATGAGAAATGGATAAATATTTACAAAAAATTTAAACTGTATAGGTTAACCAAGAGGAAATAAAATACTTAAACAATCCTATCATTGAAAAAGAAATTGAACAAGCCATCAGTGAGCTTCCTAATGATTTAAAAGCTTCTTGACCAGATGAATTCACAAGTGAATTAAGGAATAACAAATCCCAATACTATATAAACTATTTGAAAAAATAAAGAAATCCTATCAAATTCCTTTTATGACACAAATGTAGTTTTATTTCTAAATCAAGTAGAGGAAAAACAGAGAAAGAAAAGTATAGACAAATTTCTTTAATGAATATCAATGTAAAAATGTAAATAAAATACTAAGAAAAAACTTCACAATACATCACCATGATCAGAAGAGATATATGCCAGAAATGCAGGACTGGTTCAATATTAGGAAAACTATCAGCATAATTGACCATATCAATAATAATAAAAAATTATAAGATTATATCAATAGACACAAAAAGTCTTTGACAAAATACAACACCCATCCTACTAAAAAAAAATAAGTTGGAAACCATATGAATCAATGGTGCCTTTTTCAAAATGGTATGTAATGAGGGGCAGCTGAGTAGCTCAGTCAATTGAGAATCAGGCCTAGAGACAGGAGGTCCTAGGTTCAAATCTGACTTCAGACACTTCCCAGCTGTGTGACCCTGGGCAAGTCACTTAACCCCCATTGCCCACCCTTACCACTCTTCCACCTATGAGCCAATATACAGAAGTTAAGGGTTTTAAAAAAAATGGTATGTAATAGCTATCAAAACCAAGAACAGGCCCTATCTGAAATGGTGATAAATTTAAAACTTTCACAATGATATCAGGAAAGAAGCACAGATGTTCATTATTAGCACTATTATTCAATATTGTACTAGAAATGATTCCTATAGAGAGCAGCTAGGTGGCTCAGTGGATTGAAAGCCAGGCTTAGAGACAGGAGATCCTGGGTTCAAGGCAATCTCAGACACTTCCTAACTGACCCTGGGCAATTCACTTAACCCTCATTATCTCACCCTTACTGCTCTTTTGCCTTGGAATTAATACACAGAAGGTAAGGAAAGAAAGAAAAGATGGAAGGAAGGAAAGAAAGAAGGAAGGAAGGAAGGAAGGAAGGAAGGAAGGAAGGAAGGAAGGAAGGAAGGAAGGAAAAGATGCTAGCTATAGCATTGACAAAAGTAATTAAAAGGATAAAAACAGGCAATGAGGAAACACAGCTATCACTCTTTGCAGATGAGATTATGGAATAGTTAGAGAACCCTAGAGAATCAATTAGAAATTTTTGAAATTATTAACAACTTCAGCAAAATTGAAGCATATAAAATAAACTTACATAAATCATCAGCATTTCTAAATACTACCAACAAAATTCACAAAGGAAAGATAGAAAGTATATTCCATTTAAATGAACTACAGACAATATAAAATTCTTAGGAATCTACCTGCCAGGACCAAAACCAGGAATTATGTGAACACAATTACAAAATGCTTTCATACAAAGAAAGACATATCTAAAAAATTGGACAAATGTTCATTGTTTATGAGTAGACCAAGCCAATATAGTAAATGACATAATAATCTAGTATTTGAAAAAGTAAAAGAAACAAACTTTTGGGGTAAAAACTAAATATTTGATGAAAATTGCTGGGGAAACTGGAAAATAGTTTTTTGTAATGCATTTTACAAACTTTAAAAAGCCTCATAAAGACTAATTATTATTAAAGCTCTTAAATCCAAAGGAATACCAGCATTACCCACATTGCCTAGACTAAATGGTATAGGAGGAGAGAAAAGACCAATAAAAGGTCAGCTATCCCCAACATCAAGGAATTAACAGCCTAACTGCAAGCTGAAAGGCATAGTATCTTAAACATAATAGGTACTGTAATAAATATTGTTAATTGTATACGGGAGAACAAAAATATTTCAGACTGGGACTTCCAATTCAGACTTTCTCAAGATGTTAGAATTTAAATTATCTTATAGTGCAGTGGAAAGAACTCTGAATTTGAAATCAGATGTCTTCGGTCCAATTCATAGCTCTTCTACTTACTGTCTATGTAACCTTGGACAAGTAAACTAATATCCCTTCCTTCTATAAATTTATGAATCTATGACCTGGTATCACTTATTATTTCCTGAAAAAATATTAAATGTAATTAATTTGAGGGAAATGGTATAAATAAATTATTGCCATGGTTTCTCATTTAACTATTTTCAATTTCATAGAGATATGTGAGTCATGAAAGCTAAGATACTATTTCCACTAAAACAAATCAAGCTACAAGCAGAGAATTTGGACAAAGATAAGGAAGAATTTCCACCATCAAAGATTATGAGACACTGGAATGTGTCATTAAGAGAGGTTTCTGATTTGCTTTCTCAGAAGACTTTTAAGATAAGGGATGTTTAAAATGCAGTTCTCCCCAGCATTAGAGAAATGAACCTTTCTAGATCCCTTCCAGATTCTCTCACAAGAATTATAATCATCTTTAATTTCCCCATATGCCAAATGAAATTTTGAATTAAATGTTTTCTGAAGTTCTGACTTATCTATTATCTTCTGCTAGTAATCAGTGAGTAACACTAGACTTCATATATATATTAAAACCCTTACCTTCTGTCTTGGTGTCAATACTGTATATTGGCTCTAAAGCAGAAGAGTAGTTAAGGGTAGGCAATGGGGGTCAAGTGACTTGCCCAGGGTCACCGCTTTTATATATTTTTTAAAGCAACAATACTCTGAAAGCTTCCTTTGGTAATTGGAGTCATATTGACGTGCTAACTTTTTTCCTTATAAAGATTAACATTACTTTTATAAGAAAAAGTTAGAGCATGTCCTTAAAACAACCATATAGTGTAGACTTCTAGAAATTACAAACTCAACATTCTTGTCATGTCTGCATTTGAGGCTAATGTTGAAATCACTCTGTCACAATGTATTCTTTGGATATCTAAGGATTTTCTTCATATCCAGTAAGGTAGATGCTACTTAAGCCAAGGATAGAGATTTTATTCCTACAGGAATGAGTTAGCTTCATTCTCTTCGATGGACATAGATTGTACCCATAACTCCAGCTAGCAGTCTTCAAAAGTGTGCCTTGACTGACCAAAAGGAATAACAGAGGGAGTGTAGTATAAGTTGTTATAATGCTAGATTTCAAATAAGAGAATCAGTGTTCAAATCCCATCTCTGCACTTAATCTCCATGTGACATTAGGTTAATCACCTGAAATTTCTGAATCTTTGTTGTATCATCTATAAAATGACTGTGTTGGACTTGCTGACTTCTAAAACCCTTCCCTGGCTAAATCTACAAATTCCTAAAAATACCCCTTTCTTAAGGCTGCTAATACATTTCCCCCAAAATTATTCTGTATTTGTTTTATATATGTATATAGTACACACACACACACACACACACACACACACACACTATATATATATACACAGATACAGAGATAGAGTACTTAAATGCTCTGTTACCCTCATAAGCAGCTCCAAGGATGGCTTCAACTAGTTCTTCTCTCTATATATAAGCCTCAATAAACATAAACTTGTTCTCTTTCAGTGTCTCTCTAAAAAGACTGTGTCTATATGCATGTAATACTGATATATGCACACTTATACCTAAGTACACTATGCTTATGCAATACACACATGTAACATGTATACCTACAGAATACAAGCTCCTTTGAGAATAGGGATTTCTTTTTTTCTTAATCCCAAGGGTCTAGCATATGGTAGATTTGTCATTTAGTCAATAAATATTACGTGCCTACTCTGTGCCAGGTACTGGGCTAAGTACTGAGGATACAAAAGGAGGCAAAAGATGGTCCTCAACCTCAAGGAGCCTACAAGCTGATGAGAAATGTAACATGCATATAAAAATACAGACAAGCTATACATAAAATCAAATAATTAACAGAGAGAAGGCACTAGTATATCATTGTGATGGAATACTGATGTGACATAAGAAATGATGAACAAGTTAAATTTTTTAAAATTTATTTATTTAGAATATTTCTCCATGGTTACATGATTCATGATTTTTCCCACCCCTCTTCCCTCCCCTCTCCCAGAGATGATAAGCAATTCTACTGGGTTATGCATGTATCATTGTTCAAAACCTATTTCCAGGTTATTCATATTTGCAAAAGAGTGATCTTTTAACACCAAAACCCCAATCATATCCTCATTAAACATGTGATTTATCATATGTTTTTCTTCTACGTTTCTGCTCCCACAGTTCTTTCTTGGGATGTGTATAGCATTCTTTCTCCTAAATTCCTCTTGGTTGTCCTTGATCGTTGCTTTGCTAATTGTAGAAAAATCTGTCACATTTGATTATGCCACAATGTATCAGTTTCTGTGTATAATTGAACAAGTTAATTTAAAAAAAAAAAACTTGGAAAGACATATGAAAACATAAAGAGTAAAACAAGAAGAACCAAGAAAACATTATATACAGCAACAGAAAATATTATTTGAAGAATGATTCATGCATGTCTGTCTCCAGAGAAAGAGCTGATAAATAGAAATAAGCAAGACATAGTTTTATATATACATATACATTTTTGTCAAATGATGCCTTCTCTAAATGGGAAGAGGGAAGGGAGGGAGGAAGAAACCTGGCTATTTTAATATAACAAGTAAATTTAAAAATTAAAAAAATTTTAAAGACCATTTAGAAAAAAGAAGGGTCGGGAAAGGCTTTCTAGAGATGCTTAATAAATTTTTTTGTTGACTGAGTGATTTAAAAAATGATTCGAAGTGTATTTTTCCATGTGAAGAACAATATATTTGATTATTTTGAGATAGTTTTCCTCACAGAAGATTTGTAGGCTTTTGATAACAATCAGACAATGTGTTTTAGTTTTCTTGGGCATTTTTCAGGAGTTATGAGATTTACTAAAGAAAATCATCAATCCAAATCAATATGGCTTCAAATGAAATAAAATATCATCCTGCCAAAGTGGATGAATAAAGAAATGATGGATTGTTCTTATGGTACCTATGCTGATTAAAAAAAGGAAAGAAAGAAGAAAGGGAGGGAGGGAGAGAGGGAAAGAAAGAGA
>NC_058132.1:363413036-363468511 GCF_016433145.1 Gracilinanus agilis
GATAGGGAAACATTGAAGTGGCAATGAAGTTAGAAATAAAAACAAAACTCATTTAGACTTAATAAGCAGTGAATGTACGAAAGCAGGACTTCTGTTTGTCATTTCAATCTTTATGCATGAAAACATATTGCCCTTTATAAAGCCATTCTTCCAATCTAAACCCAGTGATAGCTCAGACTTGAAGGGTGATAGGTTTGAAGTTAAAGGATCTGGGTTTGAATATTAATTCTTTTTTTATTACTTAAAGTCCTTTATATTTATTTTTTTAGTCCTTCTTAAATTTAAAGTCCTTTATAACCCCACCTCATTTTTCAAGTTTTTTTATACCTTATACCCACCATCATGTATTCTGAGATCCAGTGCTATTTTTTTAAACATTTAATAATATTTATTTTTTAGAAAAGTTAATATGGTTACATGATTCATGCTCTTACTTTCCCCTTCACGCCCCCACCTCCCCCACCCATAGTCAATGCGCATTTCCACTGGTTTTAACATGTGTCATTGATCAAGACCTATTTCCAAATTGTTGATAGTTGCATTGGTGTGGTAGTTTCCAGTCTACATCCCCAATCATGTCTGCCTCAACCCATGTGTTCAAGCAGTTGCTTTTCTTCTGTGTTCCCACTCCTGTAGTTCTTTCTCTGAATGTGGGTAGTGTTCTTTTCCATAAATCCCTCAGAATTGTCCTGGGTCATTGCATTGCTGCTAGTAAAGAAGTGTCTCTGTGTACAATGTTCTTTTGGCACTGCTCCTTTTGCTCTGCATCAGTTCCTGGAGGTCTTTCCAGTTCACATGGAATTCTTCCAGTTTATTATTCCTTTGAGCACAATAGTATTCCATCATCAGCATATACCACAATTTGTTAAGCCATTCCCCAATTGAAGAGCATACCCTCGTTTTCCAATTTTTTGCCACCACAGAAAGCGCGGCTATAAATATTTTCATACAAGTCTATTTATCTATGATCTCTTTGGGTTAAAAACCCAACAATGGTATGGCTGGATCAAAGGGCAGGCATTCTTTTATAACCCCTTTGAGCATAGTTCTAAATTGCCACCCAGAATGGTTGGATCAGTTCACAATTCCATCAGCAATGCATTAATGTCCCAGTTTTCCCACATCCCCTCCAACATTCATTACTCTCCCCTTCTATCATTTTAGCTAATCTGCTGGGTGTGAGGTAATACCTCAGAGTTGTTTTGATTTGATTTTCTCTAATTATTAGAGATTTAGAACACTTTCTCATGTGCTTATTGATACTTTTGATTTCTTTATCTTAAAATTGCCTGTTCATGTCCCTTGCCCATTTATCAATTGGGGAATGGCTTGATTTTTTATACAATTGATTCAACTCCTTGTATATTTGAGTAATTAGACCCCTGTCAGAGTTTTTGTTATAAAGATGTTTCCCAATTTGTTGTTTCCCTTCTGATTTTGGCTTCATTGTTTTTGTTTGTACAAAAGCTTTTAATTTAGTATAATCAAAATCATTTATTTTACATTTTGTAATTTTTTCTAACTCTTGCTTCATTTTAAAATTTTCCCTTTCCTATAGATCTGACAGGTATACTATTCTATGTTCACCTAATTTTCTTATAGTTTCCTTCTGCATATTCAAGTGATTCACCCATTCTGAATTTATCTTGGTGCAGGATGTAGGATGTTGATCTAAACCTAATCTCTCCCATATTGTTTTTCCAATTTTTCCAACACTTTTTGTCAAATAGTGGATTCATCTCCCAAAAGTTGGGCTCTTTGGGTTTATCATACACTGTCTTGCTGACATCACTTACCACAAGTCTATTCCACTGATCCTCCCTTCTGTCTCTTAGCCAGTACCATATTGTTTTGATGACTGCTGCTTTATAGTATAGTCTAATATCTGGTACTGCTAGACCACCTTCCTTCACATTTTTTTTTCATTATTTCCCTTGATATTCTTGATCTTTTGTTCTTCCAAATAAACTTTGTTATAGTTTTTTTCTAATTCAGTAAAAAAGTTTCTTGGTAGTTTGATGGCACTAAATGAACAAATTAATTTGGGTAGAATGTTCATTTTTATTATGTTAGCTCATCCTACCCATGAGCAATCAATGTTTTTCCAATTGTTTAGATCTAGTTTTAATTGTTTACAAAGTGTTTTGTAGTTGTTTTCATATAATTCCTGTGTTTATTTTGGTAGACAGATTCCTAAGCATTTTATATTGCCCTGATTTTAAATGGTGTTTCTCTTTCTACCTCTTGCTGCTGTGATGTGTTGGAAATATATAGAAATGCTGATGATTTGTGTGCATTTATTTTGTATCCTGCAACTTTGCTAAAGTTGTTGATTATTTTTATTAGCTTTTTAGTTGATTCTCTAGGATTTTTTAAGTAGACCATCATATCATCTGCAAAGAGTGATAGCTTAGTCCCCTCATTGCCTATTTTGATACCTTCAATTTCTTTTTCTTCTTGAATATTAATTCTGATATACAATCTAGATGACCATGATCTCATAACCCAGCCTATCTGGTCTTTATTTTCTTTAGCCATAAAATAAGAGGTTGGTCTAGATGCCCTTGGTCCCTTCCAATTTTAAACTGAGGTTCCTATAATTCTATGATTCAGAGTTTATAAAACTCCAGGTCTACTGGATAGATCACTGATTAGATAATCATTATTATCTTTACTTCATCTTTTACATTTATAAAGAAGGCCTGGCATTCATTTTCCCCTTGTAGGGATGCATTGTCAGAGGTATGATTGTAAATGATTAACAATAAGCTCTCTAGAAGGGAAAAAGTGCACACAATGTATACTTTTAAGTTTAATATGCTTTATTAACACTTTATTCATCACTTTCTTAAGTTTGGGCAACCAACAAAATAATAAATCAAGTTTTAATTTGAAGCATTTACCTATTTCTATAGTATAAAAGTTTACACTGAAATTTTAACATTTCGCCCCATTAGTTGGTTTTGAACTGGCACTAGCATGTCCCTGTGCCACTGCGATTGAGGACTTTGGCCTACAGGTAAAAATTTCTTCCTCAGCCCAGTGGACATTCAATCGGGTGACTTCCCACTAATCCCTGAAGGTCCAGCACTTCTCAAAATGTTAAAAAAACTATTTATACCTTTTAACCCAGTAATACCACTCTTAGATTTATTTTCTAAAGTGATCAAAGAAAAAGGAAAAGAAACTACCTGTTTTAAAATATTTATAGCACTTCTTCTTGTGGTAGCAAAAAACTAGAAACTGAGGGGATATCCACTAATTGGGGAATGGTTGAACAAGTTGTGGTATATGATTGTGATGGAATATTTGTGCCAAATGAAATACACACACACACACACATACACACAAATCCTAAAAAGACTTATATGAAGTAATACAAAGTGAAGTGAGCAAAACCAGTTGAACAATGAACACAGAAACAACAATAATGTATGATAATCATCTGTGAAAAACTATTTTCAACAAGGCAAGAATCCAGGACATTTCCAAGGGACTTATGATGAAAAAGGACATCCACCACCATAGAAGGAACAGATTGAGTTTGAATGCAGATGGAAATATACAATTCTTTACTTTATTTCCCCTGTGAATTTTTCTCTAGTCTAAGCACTATGTGTCTTCTTTTATACATGATGAACAGGGAAATATGTATTATATGACAATATATGTACAACCTATATCATATTACCTGCCTTCTTAGGAAATTGGAAGGGGCAGGATGAAGGAGGGGAAAAGAATAAGACATAGATTTTTGGACATAGCTAATGTGAGAATTTGTTTCTCTTAGATAAGTAAAGAAGTTTTCTTTAAAAACAGTTCTGGAAACATTTGAGACAGAATGGTTGAATAAGATTAAGTGAAACTGCATGACATAATAGGGATAACTTATAATAGAACTAAAATATTAGTAAACTCTTCACTGCATAAGATATGGTAATTTATTACATATTTATAACAAATAAAGTTCATTACATTACTATTATGTCATATTAAAAAGATAAATGCTAACACATATGTAAAAAAAGAAAGGAGTCTGATGGTAAGACCACTTCTGATGGTTCTACAAAAATCAGAACTTTTATAAAGCATTAAGCCAGCTATACCATAAAATATCTTTCCCTACTGCCTCAATACCCTTTTGCAGAACATAGATGCACTAAAGCTTTTTTGATTCACAAAAAATTCTTAGATTCACTCAAAGTTTAGAAACTTATGTTCTTAATTCATTATTGGTCATAGGCTATAGCCTGCTTACATCTGCATGCACCCCTCCATTGCCCTCTGTGTAATCTCTCCCACAGCTCATCACTATTCCTCCTGTCATAATGGACTACTCAGCCACAATCTTATATTGCTGTTCTAAGGTCTCTGTCTCCTCCCCCACCTTCTACAAAGTCTATGTTTCTCCCTTCCAATTCAACTAAAGTAATCTTTTGTGCTATCTGTTCCAGTACAGAAACTCCTAGTTATGTCTTTGAGCATACCCATGAGCCTATTCTACTGCACCAAGACAAATAGGCAAATTATGCCATAGTGACAGCCTTTCATTAATACTTCAACATTTCAAGGGCCTGTAATTCTGCTGGTTCGGTATTGCCTTCACCAATACAGCACACAATCACTCTGTATCTTAATAGATGATGTTCAAGAGTTGCTATGGCTGAAAAATTCATCACCAATCTAGTGATGACCCTCTCTGATTTTAATTAGGCTAGTCTCTGAACATCCAACATCCAATACAGTTAGGAAAATATTCAAAAGTTTTCTAACTTTGTAGAATCTATGAAATCTTATTCTCTGTTGTCATGAACTTCAGAAGCCCAGGTTTGCTTCCACAATGAGGCATCAGATTTACACTTGAGTGTGGTCAGTAAGAAGTTCTTTTTCTCCTTACAAAAATGCTATGTGATATTCAAGATAGGTCATCATCAGCAAGTGAAATAAAAAAGGCTTTATGGAGAAGAAGATATTTGAGTTGGACTTCAAAGAGAGGGAAGGGGGCATTCCTAGGACAGGGAGCAATATAAGCAAAGATATTGTGGCAGGCAAGTACAGAGGATTCTATGTCTGGAATGATGTTAGGAAAAGATTAGATCAGGGCAGTAGTAGAAGAGTAACAAATAAAACGATATAATCTTATGCATTGAAGAGTTTACTAGTATTTTAGTTCTGTTATAAGTTATTCCTATTATTTCACCTAGTTTCACTTTATCTTACTCAATCATTCTGTCTCAGCTGTTTCCAGAACTATTTTTTAAGAAAGCATCTTTTATAAAATTTAGTTTCATATTCTTTAAGAAAGAAAGGCTTCTTGAAAATAAAGAGGATATGCACTATCTTCTATAGTTTTCCAGTCTTTATCCTTCAGGTTCATGTTTCACATTCCAGCTCAGTTTCCATGTCCAGTCCAACACTGCAGAAACAAATCCCATTTTTCAAACGCTTTAGTGGATGGTGACCAGCCTAGCTTAAAAAAATGAATGCTAAAAGACCTTTTAGAACTATCTTCCTTCCTAAAAGAGTAACATCTCAAGCATCAACTTAGCACTACATAAATGAAAAACATGACAAACTCAGGCTGCCACTATCTTTATAACTAAAGGAGAAGAGGTTTTCTTTTTTTAGTTTGACTTATGTGGCTTCCATTGATGTTTCTATTTTACAGTCTTCACTCTTTTGTACTACTTTATAAGGACTTCAAAGAAAATTCTGGGAATTAGTCAAGACTCCACTTTTATGGTGCCTGTGACTTAATAATTAATCAACAAATAATTAACTCTTGTATGCTTAACATTGAAATAGGTACTAAACATTGCGTTGCCTTATCCTACCATTGATAGACTAGGTACCTGAAATTATTTTTCTAGTCATTAATCAACCAGCAAACATTTATTAAGCTCTTATTATGTGCTAGGCACTGTTCTAGGCACTAGAGACACAAAGGCAAATATAAACCAGCCTCTACCCTGAAGGAGCGTACATACTATCTAATTAAAGGGGTATGACTTCCTGAAGCATCCATTTTCTCTTACCCATTCCCCTAGCATATACACTTATCCAAGACTGATGACTATTATTACTTTTGTGAGACAAATAGTAACCATAGCACAAAGACAAGCCTGAGAAAAGTGATAGGGAAAGATAATAAAATGTAGCATGTTATGGTAATTTTTTTTTGAAGTAGTACTTGGCAATTGGGGATTTAAAAACTACTTTTTTATTGGAGGATTATTAACAATTAGGGATGATACTTATTTTCCCCTTGTAGTAACACTACCAGGGGGTCTAATGGTAAGTAATTAGCAACTATCTTTCTGAAAAAGCAAAATGGTATATACAAGACACACCTTTAAATTTAATCTACACTATCACCATTTTCTGCATCATTTTCTTAAGTCTAGACAATGAACAAAGCAATAAATCAAGTCTTTATTTGTAGATTGCTAATTTGTGGTTATGTTAATATTAAGCTCAAAAATTTTAGAAAATTCTGATGCTTTAAATGACTCTTACTTTCAATAGAGTGTGTCCTTGGCTTCATCCCATTAGTGAGTGTGGAAGCCTCAATTTGTCCTAAGTCTGGTTCTTTGAGGACAATACTGGAATGTTTGCCCTTATATCAGAGTTTCACTATATGATGAGACTAAGTTTTGATCAATTAAATTCATAAACCCCTAAACCTCTCCAAATTGGCACTTCTTTTAGTCGTCTCTGGGGTATAGGAGTAAAGGAAATATCTCCTACCAGATTGGAGGTGAAATTTGTACTTTGAAAAATTAGAGGAAACATTTAATGAGTAGACATAAATAGCTGCTCTAATTTAGTAACTCATAATGAATGAGAGCTTTATGAGAGAAGAGATCATACCTTGTTTACCTTTGCATTCCCCTGCCACCACCACACACACATATTATTTAGTCTTCATACATATACCCAGTAGGTACTCAATAAACATGTTGGAAAAAATGAATGAAATGCAGATGCTGCTTTCTTAAATTGATGATCTTTCTTCTTCTGGGACTGCTAACTGACTCAGTAGACAGAGTGCTGGACTTGGAATCATGAAGACCTGAATTCACACCTACTTATAGATTGCCTCAATTTCCTCACCTCTAAAATGAGTCTAATAAAAGCATCTACTTCACACAGTTATTACAAGGATTAAATGAGGTTCTATTTGTGAAAGGTACTTAATAGTAGGCCCTATATAAGTGCTTGTTTCCTTATTCCTTTCTTCCCTTCCAGGAGAAAAAACCTTCTTGAGGGCAGGAATGGTTTCATTTTTTTTTTAATTTGTGGACCTAGGAAAATATGTGCTCAGAATTGGCACTTAATAAATGTTTTTGATTAAGACTATTTTGATCAATTACCCATTTAATAATCTAACATCCTGCTTAGTTAATAGAAAAGGAGCTGGTAGGGAAGGAGATGTCATTTCTTTCTAGTCATTGTCAGTCTTCTCTGATTCTTCATGACTGCTTTTGGAGGTTTTATTGACAAAGATACTGTCATTTCCTTCTTCAACTCATTTTACAGAGGAAACTGAGTCAAGCATGGTTCAATTATTTGCTAGGATCACACAACTAATAAGTATCTGAGACCTGATCTGGACTTGAGTCTTTCTGAATCCAGGCCTGGCATTCTATCTACTGTGCCATGGAGATGCCCCAAAAGAGGGAGCAGTAGAAGGCAATTCTTAAGGTCTGAAGGATGAGTCTTTTGCATAGATGTCCTAAAATAAAGCTGAGGTGAAATGTCTATAATCTGTATGTCAGTCTTATCTGTACCAAGGAGTTAGGTAGATTAGGACCAGAAACCTCTACTCTGTAAACTCATCTATGATTTTGGGAGGTTTGTTTTCCCTCAGTTTTTTAAGCTGTAAAAGCCCAGCCTTTCTCAGTGAAGTTTAGAAGGAAAAGAATTCAATAGTGCATTCCCTGATTCTCTCTATGTGATGGTGGTTCCATGATCTGCCCAGGCCAGGGAAATGGGAGATGGTGGACACTGGGACAAAAGGTCATTGAAGCTCAAGTTGCTATGGTCTTTGCCTAGGAAATGCCATCCTAAAATTTGCTTATATTAATAAAGTACACTAGGTCTACAAATTGCTTCCTGTCCATTATTTGATTTCAGCTTCTTGACAACCCTATGGAGTTAGATAGTAGATTATTATCCCCATTTGAGTGAAGGATTTGGGGAGCTTACATGACTTGAATAGGGTTAGATGACTTAAAAATGATAATGCAGGTACATGAACCTACATCTTCTAAATCTAAGTACTGTATTCTTTGCCCTGTGCCAGGTATTAGCATCTCACCAGACTCCATTTCATAAAAGGTATGGCCCGTCCCTTCAGAGAAATGTGGCCTACTTTAATTCCAGTTCTCTGTCTAAGCTTTTGGTTATCCTTCTCTCTGATGACAGGAGAGGGAAATGATTTGTATGCACATTTGGAAATATTCCTACTTAAGTGCTTTCTGTAAAAGTATTTCCTTAATTGTAACAATTTGAGTTCAAGCAAGGTCCTAGTGAAGGCTAAAATACCCATTCCTCCCACTGAAAATTTAAACTCCATCTTAGTGCTCTCTGGGAAGCTATGACTTGGGGTTACAAGCAGCTAACCCACAAATACTTGTGGAGAATTTATTACAGAAGGTAGCCTGCCAAAAGTAGGCCTCTTAACAAAAACATGTACATTTTCTTTCCTCAAAACCCCCCCACATCCTTTGGGTCTCTTATATTTATTAATAAACAAGAATGCTTCTGAGTAGTTTATGGTTTTCAGCAAGCATTTAATGGAAAATTAGGACTGAAAACCTTTGTTGATTATTCTCTAGAGAAGACATAATAAATTTGACTCAAATATTGGTAAAGAATTTGTCTCTAATTTCCTGCATTAGAATTTTTTGGTAAAGATGGAAAAAGTACTGTGTTCCTTTTTATGTAAGACATTGTATATCCTGGTCTTTCTTAAAGAGATCCAATTGATTAATTGTATGATCTTGAGTGAGCCTCTTCCCCTTCTCCGAGTCTCAGTTTTTCCATTAAAAAGAAGGGCATTGGCATAGAGATGGGGTTCTTAACCTTTTTTGTTTGTTCTTTTCTTTGATCTCTTTGGTAGCCTGGTGAAATCTATGGACCACTTTTAAGAATAATGTTTTTTATATGCATAGTATTGTAAGAATTTAAAATTAGGTTTTATGCTAAACATGAGAATTCTAAAGTAATATTGTGGTTGCCAATTTAAAATATTATCCTTTAAGTCAAAATGACTGTAGCAACTTTATTTTACAATGAGGTATGAAAGAGTGAAAGTGGGAAATATAAGAAAGATACAAAATGTACTGCCTAGCTACAAACACCTCAAGTTTTATCCTAATATCTCTAGACCACGAGAATCTGAAAGTGAATCTCGCCAGAATCCAAAGTCCTAATAAGGAAGCTGAAATCCAGAGAACCAACAGATGCTGAAGAATCCACTGAGAACCCTCAGTGCATCTCAGACTAAGATTGCCAGGAATCTCGTCAGAACTCATGCTGAAGGGAGTGTTCCACTGAAGCAACAATCAGAGAGGGTCTCCTCACTTAAGAATCAAGGAAGGAATCATTCCACTCACCACCACAGGATCCAAGGGAAGCATCATTTCAAGCACCAATGCAAGAATAACTCCAAATAAAGCCAAAAGATCTGTAGAGAGAAGGAGAAGCAGAATCCAGGAAGCCATGGACTTTTTATAGTCCTTTTTTCCACATCATTTCCTATCTCTTCCCCTCTTCACGGGAACCAATCACAACTCCTGAACTGCTTAGCCTTACCCAGGGCTGGGCAGTCCCCTTTGGAGATGAGAGTTTTTGATTTGTGAACTCTTCCACTTAGTGACTGGTCAAGTGTTAAGTAAGGGTGTTTTCAGTTTTTGATTGATTGAACTAAAGGTTGATTACATTAGAAATAACAAAGAGAGATAATTTATCTTCACAGTATCATATACCCAGATTTAGAAAGAAAACCAATTATATTGAAAAATAGTTATCATTTTTTTAAACCCTCGCTCTTTGTCTTAGTTACTAAATCAAAGACAGAATGGCAAGGGCTAAGCAAATAGTACTAAGTACTTGCCCAGGGTTACACAACCAGGAAATATCTCAGGTCAGATTCAAGCCTATGTCCTCCCAACTCCAGGCCTGGTATTCTATCCTATGTGCCATCTCATTGTCAATAATTAGCATTTTAAAAAACAACTTATTTTTCCTCAGAATAAATATTGTATATTAGTTCCAAGGCAGAAGAGTGGTAAGGGCTAAGCACTGGGCATTAAGTGATTTGCCCAGGGTCCCACAGCTAGGAAGTGTCTGAGGCAGGATTTGAACCCAGAGCCTCATATCTTTGGGCCTGGCTCTCAATCCATTGAACCACTTAGCATTCCCCAATTAGCATTTTTTAAAGTTTATGGACACTACATGTAAAGAACCCCTGGACTAGATGGTATTTGAGGTCCTATCCAGTTGTCACATTCTATCAATCTCTGATTGCTCTAGAATCACAAATCTAGACCTGGAAGAGACCTTGGCTTCTCCCGAATTTCATCTAATCCCGTACTTTTACAAATAGGGAAACAAAGGCTCAGAGAGCTTAAGTGACTTGTTGAAGGTCTTATTGCAAGTTCAGTATATTTTCTGCTATACCACACTGTCTACCTTTGTGACAATCCTATGTTGGGAAGCAAGTTTGAGAGTTTTTCTAATCTTCTTGAACTCCATTAGATAAGGCTACATTGGAAACTTTTGTCTTTTGTTGAAGGATCTAAGAGATGGAAAACTATTGGGGAAAATCTTTCTACTTTGGAAAATTATTCTACTGTTTGGCAATTCTTTATGTCATGAGTACTTTTTAACCAATAATATAAAAATTATCCTGTTGCTAATTTAAGCAATTTTCTCTTTGTTCTATAGATGCAGAAAAACTTATGACCATTCTGCCTGGTAAACCTTTTTCTATGACTGTTTTTAAAACCCTTCTTAGTTTTCTTTTCTCTAGGCATTTTGATCCTAATTCTTTTAAAATTTTCATAGGTCTGATTTTCTTGTCTTTAATTATATTTTCTTTTTTCTAGTGTAAGCTCTACAATTCTCAACATCTCTCTTAAATAATGTATCTTTTTCTGTTCTCTATAAGCCTTGGGGAATATATTTTAAATGCTGAGGATAATGATAGGATTGCCCAACAGTTTCTCTACTTTAAATTTAGATGGGAAATTCCAATACCATTCTTGCTGATACATATTCATCTATAAGTGCTATATCAATCTGACATGTTTAGTCACTTCTTTCTAAGTACAACTTGTACTATAATTGTACAATCTGTGCTGGTCTCACAAATTTAATTCTGATTTGTTTGGACTGCTTCCTTCCTTCTTTAACAATATGTAACTCTGATCTTGTTTTCTCTAATTTCACTTGTCCTAAGGTTACTCATTTCTATACAATTCACATTTTCCTAAGTATACTGATGCTAAAAAGTTTGTGTTGTAAAAAGTAAGACATTTTCCTCACAATTTTAGGAGATAGATAATGGAAATATTATCTTCATTTGACATCTGGGGAAACTGAACATCAAATTGATTGAGTGACTTGTCTGACTCCAACAGATTGAGTTTCACAAGGCTGAAGCTGGAATTTGAGCCCAAATCTCTATGTCGAGGTCCAGTTCTCTTTTCACTATAGCATGCTGTTTATATGCAACTTCAGTTAACCTGGCCCCCTCCAACCATTCCAGTTATATTTTTACCCCCACTTCTCTGGGATCCAGTGACACTGGCGCCCTTGTGCTGTTCTTTGCACAAGACCCTTCATTTCCAGACTCCAGACTGTTCCTCATGCCTGGAATACTTCATTTCCACTTTCTGCCATCTTACCTTCTGGCTTTCTTCAAGTCCAGATGACATCCCATCTTTTATGAGAAGCCTTTCTAGATCCCCTTAATGCTAGTGCCTTTCCTCTGAGATTATCTTCAATTTATCCTATATTATCTTGTTTGTACATAGTTGTTTTTATGTTATCTCCTCCTTTAGACTGAGCTCAATGAGGGAACTACTTTTCCATCTCTTCATATCCCCAAATGCTTAGCACATTGCCTGACACATAATAGTCACCTGATAAATTCTTATCTCTTTCACCCTCTTTTTGGTGTTTAACAAAGTATATAACTGCATTGCCTTTTTCTCTACACATATCTTTGAGAGTTCTTTAAGATAAGAGGTCATGTTTTATTTTTATTCCTCCCCACCCCTGCCTAGCCCAGTGATAAAAACACCTAACTTTTAAGAAATGTTTATTAAAATCTTGTTAATTTAATGAAGGCCATTAATAAAATGTGAAGTCTAGGCAGCTGGGTAGCTCAGTGTATTGAGAGCCAGGCCTAGAGACAGGAGGTCCTAGGTTAAAATCTGAGGTCAGACACTTCCCAGCTGTGTGACCCTGGACAAGTCACTTGAACTCCATTACCTACCCTTACCACTCTTCTGCCTTGGAGCTAATACACAGTATTGACTCCAAGATGGAACGTAAGGGTTTAAAAAAAATGAATAAAATGCAAAGTCATTAGAAATACTTAGAGTGGAATTTAGTTTTTGGTTTATAGTCAAGGAAAATGAGGTCATAGTCTTATATGATTTGTTTTTATCAAGTAATAAATATACCATTAACAACACATATATGGCAAGGTAAACAATAAGAATTCAAGGTTTTATTACTTCAAAACCAGTTTTTTTTTTTATTTCCCCCTTTATACTATCCAAGCATCCAGGAAAAAATATTTTTGTTTTCCCTCTTCTAGGTCACTAACAATGAATGCCAAACAGCACCAGGCCTAAAGTTATCTGCAGTGGAACACCACTGGTATCCTCCCAAATGGACACTAATTAACAATTGAATAAGTATTATAATCCTCCTTCCTAAGGACTGTTCATTGCCAAGGTCTTGACAAGATTTTAATATCAAAAGCCTAAGTAGACATAGATTAAATTGTACTCAGTGTTCCTCTATAAAAGGATTAAGTATGTTCTTCTAAAATACAAAGAAATAAATGTCAGAACCAGATTATTGTGGAGTGAATGGACTCTTATGGGTTGTGAGTTTCTTTTGGTGGAAAAAGAGAAAAAGGTTCATAATATCGGGAAGGAGAATGTTGTGGAGAAGAATTGAAGAAAAAACGGATCACTTGTTATTCCTAAATTCAAGCCATAATCTTCTAGCAGAATATCTTTATGATATTTTTGTTCAGGAAAACACGTGAGAAGTGCTGAGATAGAAACAAATCAGGAGTATAATAGATAAGTCAACCTAGAATTCTAGAATAAAAGAATTCACAGCAACTTTATGTGGTCTCTAATGCTAGCTCACAGGAGAAAAGATAATTACAGAATGCTCTGAGGCTGGCTTTTTAAGCCTATTCTACCTATGTAAACCTGCTTTCCAAATAAATAACAACTTATATTAACATATTTTTCTGATAAGATATGACATAACCAATGATGTGCTGGTGAATATTTAATGACCCACCCCATAACCCCCAAAATATACGCACAACACACTTTTATGTTTAATCTGCATTATTAACATTTTCTTCATCACTTTCTTAAGTCTAGACAATCAATAATAAAATAAATCATCTTAATTTACAGTGCTTGCTAATTTCTAAAGTGTAAGTTCTCCCACTAAAGATTTGAGAATCAGCAATCATTTCAGAAAACTTTTTTTTGAAATTTGAAGATTAGATGCATTTTTGTATGTCCCTCATAATTATTGTAAATTAAAATAATTTCAGATTATTTTCAGAAATATAAAGCAATTGCTTCCTTAACAATAAAATGAAACAAAATAAAGATATGATTTCTAAACTCATTAGTTCTATGGGCAAAATTGGGAGATTTTACATTTTATTTAGTTTATTATATATTTATATACATATGTATTTAAAATCTGTATGTGTATATATGTATATATATATGTAGTCTTTGCTATGCAGACTATATATTAGCTAATCAATTCATATCTCCAACTTGATCATAAATGCAATGGTACATTCATTTAAGGAATTTAAAACTCTAGGACCAATTATCCATGGTAAAAACAAAATCATCTAAACTAATTATTTGATTAAGTTAAAGCAATGTCTTTCATAGGTCTTTTCAGAATGTCTTTCACTTAAGTAATACATAAAAAATAAATATCTGATAATTACAGGCTTTACTACTAAATTGTTATTCTATAGAATACTATATGAATGAAAATATATTTAAGGGATCTCTTTCTATTCTAACATATTTTGATTTTTAGATGATTACAATATTATTAATGTGGCTAAAAAGAAATTTGAACATCTGTTCACAAAACACAATAGTCATGATCTTACAGTTCCACTATGGAATATTCTGATATTCTTAGAAATAATGATGTGAAAGTAAAATTTCAAAGACTCACTTAAATAAACAAAAAGTAATGTTTAGTTCATCAATTAGAAGGATTCAAATTTTTATTTATTTATTTGTTTTAAACTCTTATTTTCCATCTTGGAGTCAATACTGTATATTGGCTACAAGGCAATAGAGTGGTAAGGACTAGACAATGGGGGTCAAGTGACTTGCCCAGGGTCACACAGCTGGGAAGTGTCTGAGGTCAGATTTGAACCTAGGACCTCCTGTCTCTAGGCCTGGCATTCAATCCACTGAGCTACCCAGCTGCCCCCAAGGATTTAAACTTTTAGATGGATACAAAATAATAAGAAACTTCAATTTATTTTTTCTTTTAAAAATTTTCATATACTTTCACATTATTTCTCTATATGTATGTGTGCCCTTCATTCCATATACTTACCCATCTCTTATAACAATTTTTAAGAGAAAAAAGGAAGAAAAAAAATTAGGAAACTTCAACACATCCCCCAGAGGCTGATAATACATATACATATATACAATTTTCCAAATGTATAAACTCTTACTTTTTTTTTTAAAGCCTACCTTCCATCTTAGAATCAATATTATGCATTGGTTCCAAGGCAGAAGAGTAGTAAGCACTCGGCAAAGGGAGTTAAGTGACTTGCCCAGGTTCACACAGTTGGGAAGTGTCTGAGGTCAGCTTTGAACACCAGATTCCAGGCCTGGTGCTTTATCCACTATGCTGCCTAGCTGTCCCATTCATTCCTTCTTATATGATATTTCTTTACATTCTTGTGCTACCATCTGTTTAGCTGTTCTTTGTTTGACAGATACTTGGCTACCACAAAAGTGCTTCTGTGAATGTTTTGGTATATATGGACCTTTCTTTCTATAAGGGTATGCATACTAGGGATATAATCTATGCATTAAATTAGGGTGCTGACTTTTTATTCACTTTCTTAGCAAAATTACAATTACTTTCCAGAATGGTTAGACCAACCCATAGTCTCACCAACAGTGCATTAATTCATCAGTCAATTTGTATTTAAGTCCCTACTACATGCTAAGTACTGTACTAATCACTAGGACATAAGAAAGGTAAAAGACAGTTATTGCCACATGGAACTTTCAACCTCATAGAGGGATACAATTCCCCAAAAGGAGCCTAAAAGATGGAGGAATTGAGTTCAAGGGTCAGGGATGATGGAGAAGTTCAGAAGAATAAAGCAAGGTGGAAAATGAAGAGAGGGCTAGACTATATACCCTCCTTAAATAGGTTCTGTGAAGACTTCTTAGCTCTTCACCCTCTAAACAGAGGGAGAAATGGGATCTGGGGTGCAGGATGTGACAGATATAAGTTCCAGGGCCAAAGTAATTTTGCAGGATGAAGAGGTTCTTTAAAATAATGGAAAAGGCCAGAGGAGTTCAGCCATTTTCTGCATTTCCCTCCAACAATGAATATCTTTACCAGTCTTTTGTCATCTTTACCAATTTGCTGAGTATGAGGTTGTTTTAACTTGCATTTCTTTGGTTAATGAGCTGCAATAATTTTTCATATGGCTGTGAATAGTTTGTAATTCTTTTGACAACTGCTTGCACCCATGTTTTAAGTTAGTGCTAATATCAGACTCTTGTCAAAGATATTTCCCCCTATTGGAAAGAAATATCAGAACCCTAAACAATTTCATTCAAAAATATATTTTGTTTTGAGGTTTTAAAATTTTTCTATTTCTCATTTTGATAGTAATGTCATTAATATAGCTGGAAAGAATCTTGAAAATCTAACAAATCTTGAAAATCTAACAAAAACTTTCCTCACCATGAAATCGTGAGGCACAGGATATAAATATTATTTCTATTTTGTAAATTAGGAAACTGAGATTGAGAAAGCATAATTGATCTATCTTGTCAATAGTTGTAGAGCTGGTAAGCATCAAACCCAGAACTGGATATAAGCCTCTTAGCTCCAAGCATAATACTGTGATTACCATGCCAGGATATTTCTCAAAGTTGGCAAATTTGGTCTTAATTCAGTTTGGAAAGGCCTTCTGTGGGAATTCCCAAAGTAGAACAGAGTTGATAATAGTACTGTTTCCTATCAGAAACCTCATGGTTTATACTGGCCTCTTCATTCTTCACTCACTGTTTATGAAGGGGCTAAAGAGTTCCTTCATTGGCAAGTTCCTTTCTAGGCTTAAATCCATAATTCTGGGAACCTGAAAAAAAGACTGGAGATCCCTTCCTTAAGACATTTCCCTTGAAGCTACCCTTTTGTCCATTCAATTCAGCTCTCTTTAATTAAGAATTTACTTTGTAGATACAAACTATTGATAACTTGACTATTCTGGCATTTTCCATGTGCTTAGCAAGTTGACAAATTAGAGAGCAATTGTGCTTGCTCCTGACTACAAAAATAAACTTTTTTAAAAAATTGCTCCCAATGATATTATTTTTCGCTGGCCATCCTCCACACCTGGAGTGTACTCCCTCTTTACCTCTGCCTCAAAGTCTCTGTCTTAATTTAAGACCTATAGCTTTAACACCATGTTTTGCATGAAGCCCTGCCTTTTTCATATTCTACCCCTATCCCTGCCAACTACTAGTATCTTCTATCCGAAACTACCTTGTATTTAACTCATTTGTATATGTGTTTATTCACTTTTTATTTATGCAGCTACTAATATCTGTACTTATCTTCCATATTAGAATATAAATCCTGCAAATAGAGATTGCTTTATTGTTTTTACTTGTATCTCCAGTGCCTTGAACATAGAAGATGACTGATAGATATTTGTTGATTGATTGTTGAATACAAAGAAAGTATGTTTTCTTTGTTAAGTGACTTAAGTGATGGCATCAGCTCTAAAAGTATAGAAATGAATTTTCTATGCCTCAGTTTCTCAGCCTGCAAGACTCTCTAGAATGTCCTAAAATAAATTAAAATGTAATTGGAAAATTCAATCCAATCTAATAAATATCCATTAAACATACACTCTAAGCCAGACTCTATGGTAAGTGCTAGGGATATAATGAATAAAAACAGACAATCTCTACTCTCAAAAGGGTGGAAGATAACATACAAAAGGAGGAAAGGAGGAGGGCAGGACATTCAGCCATTGTTGGATCATCTTATTTCATGGAGTTAAAACCAAGGAAGACAGTGGATTCAAAGTGGAATGAGCCAAGTTCAGTTTCTGCCCTTTATAAAGGAAGACATTGAGAGGAGTTTGGTACTCTGCCACCAGCCCCCTATTCAGGGAAGAGGAAAATCTGAGGAATGTGGTTTTATCCAAGACTTGAGTCTTGGGGCTTTTAGGTGGCTTAATGTATACCAAGTCAGGCCTATCGATGGGAAGTCCTCAGTTCAAAACTGGTCTCAGACACTTCCTAGTTGTATGACTGTAGACAAGTCACTTAACCTCCATTGCCTAGCCCTTACTACTCTTCTGAATTGGAACCAATATTTAGTATTGGTTCTAAGACAGAAGGTAAGGATTTAAAAACAATTAATTAAAAAAAAAGCAAGGTAGCAGTATGGTAGTGAGTTTAAAAGTGATGAGGTTAGCTTGGGAAGAACATCTTATTACATGGAGTTGAAACTAGCCAGGGCAGCAGAGAAAAAATGGAAATTTTAGTTTAAAATTTTTAACAAAATAAATAAAAAGTACAATAAAATATAATGTTCATTTGTGGCTTTCCAAGTCAATATGCAGCTGCAGAAATTCATTTTTATTTAATTTACACCTATTTATTTGACACAACTGATATAAAGGACTAATGACATTTTTCATGAATGTAAAACACAGTTTATTAATGCTCACAAAATAGTAGTGTGTGTGTGTGTGTGTGTGTGTGTGTGTGTGTGTGTGTTAGTGAG
Organism: Gracilinanus agilis; assembly: GCF_016433145.1. Lineage (NCBI taxonomy): Eukaryota > Metazoa > Chordata > Mammalia > Didelphimorphia > Didelphidae > Gracilinanus > Gracilinanus agilis. The sequence continues at coordinate 363,431,349 of NC_058132.1, forward strand.
CCCTTTAAAATATGAGAGAAACCAGAAGCCTAGATGGGTGTGTGTCATTACTGACTAATGAAGTTCAGAAAGATAAAAGGACCCATCTGCACAAATTCAAGCCTTGACTAGCCTTGATAGTATTATCCTTTGTGCATATTAAAGTGCTTAGTGAAATACATACATATATATATATATGAAAAATGTTTGATACAAGTCACTCATTAGAACACCAAAATCCTGAAAACTTGCCAAAGCACATGTGAATATATTAAAATGTATTGGGTTTTCATATTGTGCAAAGTCTATGACGACAGATGTGCTACTGACAACTGTCTAAAAAAAATCCATAACTATATAACCACATCCTCCAGGGTTTTTGGTAATTGTATCCATGCCTAAGGATGTGAAACACAAGCTTACTCTTACTCATAGACTTACTTTATTCTTAGGAGTTCCATCTATGGATAAAGCACATGGGTGTACCCACAACACAGATGCATACATAAAAATGTTTCTTTGTGTGATAGTTAGAGATTTGGCAAAGACCAGAATTAAACCCAGATGCTCTTACACATATTTCTCAACTCTTTTTCTTTTTTAATTGAATTTTCTTTTCTTAATTATGTGTAGGTATAATTTTTGACAATGGCTTTCTGACACTTTAAACTCTGATTGTCTCCCTCTCTCCCTCACCTCCCAAAGAGACAGTAAAAAGTCCACTAAATCCAGGGTGTTCATGCAATACATACTTCCAAATCCCCCAAGTCATAACTAAAGACATATGTTACATAGACAATAAAAAAACTCATGAAGTAAATAAAGTGAAGGATGATGTGGCTTTGATCTGCAATCAGATCCCAACAGTTAACTTCTTTAGCTGTGGATAGCATTTTTTTTTTAAATCATTAGTCCCTTGGGGTTGTTTTTTTTTTCCTTTTGGAACCTTGTTTTGCTGATAATAGTTTAGCCCTTCACAGTTTGTCATTAAACAATATTTTTTTTTGCCATGTACATTGTTCAACTTTGTATCAGTTCATATATGTCTTTTCAGATTTTTCTGAACTCATCCTATTCATTATTTCTTATGGTCCAATGGTTTTCTATTACAACCATATGCCACAACTTGTTCAGTCATTTATTTCAATTGTTGGATTCCCTGTCCCCAGTTCTTTTCCACTACAAAAAGAGCTGCTAAAATTATTTTTTTACAAGTCGATCTCCTTCCCTTAGCTTTGATATCTTTGGGATACAGACCCAGTAGTGGTATTGCTGGGGCAAACAATATATGTACATATCAATGTTTTATTTTTCTGATCTGTCAAATTCATTCAATAAGCATTTATTCATTATAATTACTATCAATTATACAGCATTTTAAGGTTTGCAAAGCATTCTGCACATGCTTTCTTCATTAGATCTTCACAATAGCACAAAAGAGGTGATTATTATTGCCATTTTGCAGACGAGAAAATGAGAATAAGTTACTTGCCCAAAGTCACACACCTTTTTAGTATCTAAGGCAGGATTTGGACATAAGTTTTGCCAAAATTAGATCCAGCCCTCTATTCAGTGTCTTACTTACTGCTCAGTTCTAAGCACATGGGTCTTTCTAAAACAAATCCAACACTCTAGCTATTATGTTACTTACTATGTGGGTCACAGCAAAAGTCCAGACCTCTGTGAAAATCCTTCCACAACAATAAAAAGGAGTGCTTTGAGGGGACAGAAAACCAAATCTAACTATAGGACAGAGCTGGGGCACCCTCCTGCTGAATTCAATTTAAAAGGTATGCAAAAAAAGCCTGAATTCTTGGAATTAATGAAAAGGAAGAAGGAAGGTCCCAGGACTCCTCCCCAACCCTCTATGCTAAATCTCCGGCAGTCACTGGAATCTTGGGGTGAGGGCTTTAGCTCCAAGGGAGTGCCAGGCTCAGGGCACTGACCACAGTAGGCAGAGAGGCAAATGGAGGAGAAGTTTTAGAAAGGGCAGCCTAGTCAAGCAGCCAAAACTCTCCTTAGAGCACATCTAGCTCCACAGATAAACTCCACACAGGCTTAATCTTATCAATCAGACAGAGAAGCCTTCAGAGGGCAAGGAAACTCAATCTCCAACATCCTTCCCCCACTGACTGAGCTGAGAGCTTTACTGACTAAGCTCCCAAGGCAAAGGCTGTAGTCATTACAGAATACCTTGATAACGGGGAAGCCCCCAGCTCCCTTCAGCCTCCATAACTTCATCTACACCAGTGATTCCCAACGTTGGTGCTACTGCCCCCTGGTGGGTGCTGCAGTGATCCAGGGAAGCGGTGATGGCCACAGGTGCATTTATCTTTCCTATTAATTGCTATTAAAATTTAAAAAAAATTAATTTCCAGGGGGCTAAGTAACATTTTTTTTCTGGAAAGGGGGCAGTAGGCCAAAAAAGTTTGGGAACCACTGATCTACAACTTTAGCTTTGGCTTCCAGGTGGGGAAGATCTGACCTCAGGGCTCATTAATACTCCATCAGCCTAATCAAGTCAATCAGCAGAGCAGAGAAGAAGCCCCTTCAGATAGCCAAAACCCATAGATCCAGCTGTAAGGATGAAGGGCAAAGGGAAAAATCATGGAGGGGGAGAGAATGTTGGAAGAGAGCAACATGAGACAAGAATGGCAGTTGAGAGAACAGATGATTTTGGGAAGTTGCCAAGAACCAGGTCTTCGATTTGGAGATTGAGGGGAGCAGAGGTGGAGAACGAGCTCTAAGCGAAATGAGGGCAATCCTGAGGATTTCCCCATCAGAAATCGAAATCCTGCCATACTGATCATTGTGTGCAGACATATTGTCCAGTTCAAGACCATTCATCCTGTTCTTTTGGGGATTTCTGGACTCCATCTGGGAGTAGAACCCCAAACCCCATTTCCAGTACTTGCCTTACAGAGAGACCCTAATCAATTGAACTATAGATATAACTTATAGATTAGACATAGTATTAGTAGGTGGGGAAGGAGAAGCTTGGGAGGAGACTGATTCTCCACCAAATGAAGGACCTTCGGTTAGAAATTAGGGCAACCTACTTCCTCTGACCTTTCTTATCAATGTCCCTTATCAATTACCCTCCCCTATCACCCTTTTACTTTGATTAAACACCTTTAAAAGTCAGATAGCATTTAAAGATCATTGAGGCACTGGAAGGGAAGGAGTTACCACAGTTTTGCCTGACTGAATCCATCTTTGAGTCAGACCCCCTGTGGTGCTGCCAGTCGATCAAGTGGAGAGGCTTATGTGAGCCTCAGTTCAGAGCAACATTGAACTGGGTCACTTCATACCTCATTTTGTGTGGAAACCTTCCCTCCAATATGTGAGAGTCAGCACGCCTGCCCTGGACACCCATCAACCAAGGGAAACTCCCTTCAAACATGTCCTAATATTAGTGGCTCCATAAGAGAGGAAGAGAGATTTTCCACACTGATCTATCGCTCTTCCTCAACTGTTCTCCTTCCATCTCAGCCACTAATACAGATAGACAGAGGAGCAAGATTACAGCCAATTACCAGGGAGAGTACGGGGAGAAGGAAAAAAAAATATGAGTAAACAACAGAAAAAGAAAATAAATAAATTACAATCTACAGCTTCTACCTGGGTAATGAAAAAAAAAGCAAATGGAACAGAGGAGGCCCAAGGAACACCAAGAAAAAACATAGAAACTCCAGCAAATTGGACACATGCTTTGGAAGAACTCAAAACACAATTCAGAAAACAATTAAGAGATGCTGAAGACAATTTGGAAAAGAACTTAAAAAGCAAAATAAGTCATCTGGAAACAGAAACATGAACTAAAACAAGAAAATAGTGTCTTGAAAGCCAGAATTGATCAGCTTGAAAAAAAGACAAAGAAGGTGAAAGATGAGCTACAAAGAAAATCAGACCAGAAGGAGAAAGATGACCAAAAAGCCAGGGATGAAATTCAGTCTTTAAAATTAGAATTGAACAACTAGAAGCAATTGACTTTATAAGGCAGCAAGAGTCTATAAAACAAAATCAAAGGAATGAAAAAATTGAGGAAAATATGAAACACCTCATTGATTAAATTGTAGACATGGAAAATAGATCCAGGAGAGAGAAATTAAGAATTATTAGACTACCAGAAAATCATGACAAAAGAAAAGGATTGGACATCATTCTATAGGAAATTATCCAAGGAAAAATGCCCCAACATTCTCAAACAAGAGGAAAAAGTGGAGATTGAAAGAATCCATGTAATATCTCCTGCATTTAATTCCCAATTGACAATGCCCAAATTCAAGAACTACCAGACCAAGGAAAAGATACTACAAGCTACAAAGAAGCAGCCATTCAGATATCATGGAACCACAGTGAGGTTTACACAGGACCTGGGTGCATCCACATGCAAGGATCTGAAGGCATGGAATATGATATTCCAGAAAGCAAGGAAACTGGGTCTACAACCAAGAATCAACTACCCAGAAAAACTGGCTATATTCTTGCAAGGGAAAGTATGGACATTTAATAAAATTGAAGATTTCTAAGCATTCATAAAGAAAAGCCTGGATTTAAACAGAAAATTTGATGCCCAAACAAAGAACTCAAGAGAATCACCAAAAGGTAATTATGAAAGGGGGAAAAAACCCAAAACGTTTTTAAGGGATCCAATAAGTTCAAATGATTTGTATTCATATAAGAAAAGATGATATTGGTAACTTTAAAAAATTTTTATCAACAGGGTAACTAGAAAAAGTATACTTAGAGGCAATGACAAACCATAGGATTAAATATCAAAAAAATCATACATATATATATATATATATATATATATATATATATAATTAGGGGTAAAAAAGAGGATAATGCTAAAAGAAATATGGAAAGAGACAAAATGAAGTAAAATTATAATTCATAAAGAAGCATATGGAGGAGCAGGGAGAAGACCAGTACAGTGGAAGGGTGAAAGAGTTTGGAGACAGGTAATACTTAATTTTTAATTTTTACATGCACTAAAATTAATTCAAAGAGGGAAGAACAATCAGATCCATTGGGGCAGAGAATTGTATCATACCCTATAGAGAAGTAGAAGGGTAATAAATAGGATGGTGGGGAGGGAAGTAATAAAAGGGAGAGAGAAGGTAGAGGGTAGTTTAAAAGACATTATAGTAAGAGGGGAATCAATAAGAGGAGAGGTTCTGGATAGAGGAGTAACATTAGGGAGAGGAAAGAAAGGAAAATTGACTAAAAGCAAAAAGTTGGAGGGGAGGAGAAGAGGGATAAGAGAAAAGGCAAGACCTAAAGAGGAAGTCAAAATGGAGGGAAATACACAGACAGTAATCATAATTGTGAATGTAAATGAGATGAACTCATCAATAAAAAGGAAGCAGATGGCAGAATGGATTTAAAACCAGAATCCTACCATATGTCATCTACAAGAAACACACTTGAGGCAGGTAGATTTACACCAGGTAAAGGTAAGAGGACGGAGCAGAATTTACTGAATTACAACTAAGACAAAGAAGGCAGGAGTAGGAATAATGATCTCAGACAAATTAATGCAAAAATAGATCTCATTAAAAGAGATAAGGAAGGTAATTACATCCTATTGATTAAAGGCAGTATAAATAATGAAGAGATAGCAACACTCAACATATATATACCAAATGGTACAGCAGTCAGATTTCTAAAAGAGAAACTAAAGGAGGAAATGGATAGTAAAACCATACTAGTGGGGGACCTTAACCTTCCTCTACCAGAACTAGATAAATTGAACCCAAAAAATAAGAAAGAAGTAAGGGAAGTAAATGAAATGTTGGAAAAATTAGAGCTAATAGGTATTTGGAGAAATATAAATATGGATAAAAAGGAATATACCTTCTTTTCAGCAGCACATGGCACATATAGAAAGATTGACTATGTACTAGGTGATAAAAAACATTGCAAGCAAATGTGGGAAAGGAAAAATAATACATGCAATTTTTTCNAGAAGTTAAGGGTTTAAAAAATTAAAAAAAATAAAAAATAAAAAAAAGTAATTGGAAACTAAATAATCTAATTCTTCAAAACTGGTTGCTCAAAGAATAAATCAAAGACACAATTACTGATTTCATTGAAGAGAATGACAATGAGGAAACAACTTATCAAAATCTATGGGATGCAGCCAAAGTAGTACTCACGGGGAAATCTATATCCCTGAGTGCTTATATCAACAAATTAGAGGGAAGAGGTCAATGAATTGGGCATGCAACTTAAAAAAACTATAAAGGGAACTAATTAAAAATCTTCAAATGAAAAATAAATTGAAAATCATAAAAATTAAAGGAGAAATTAATAAAATTGAAAGCAAAAGAACTTTTGAACTAATAAATATGACTAGGAGTTGGCACTTTGAAAAAACAAATAAAAATATAAAGAAATGGTTAATCTAATAAAAAAGAAAGAAGAAAATCAAATTAAAAGTATCGAGGATGAAAGAGGCAGTCTCACCTCTAATGAAGAGGAAATTAAGGTAATTATTAAGAACTATTTTGCCCAACTATGTTGCAATAAATATGAAAATCAAGGTGAAATGGGTGAATATCTACAAAAAATAAAAATTGCCTAGATTAATGGAAGAGGAAATCAATTACTTAAATAATACTGTCTCAGAAAAAGAAATCAAACAAGTAATCAAGGAACTCCCTAAGAAAAAATTCCCATGATCAGATGGATTCACAAGTGAATTCTATCAAACATTTAAAGAAAAACGAATCCCAATACGATACAAATTATTCGACAAAATAAACAAAGGATTTTTACCAAATTCCTTTTATGACACAAATATGGTACTGATTCCAAAGCCAGGCAGACAAAAAACAGAGAAAGAAAATACAGAAAATCTCCTTGATGAACATAAATGCAAAAATCTTAAATAGAATACCAGCAAAAATACTCCAGAAAATCAGGTGGTTTTTATACCAGGAATGCAAGGATGGTTTAATATTAGGAAAACTATCCTAATAATTGACCATATAAACAACCAGACCAAGAGAAATCACATGATTATCTCAATAGATGCAGAAAAAGTCTTTGACAAAACACAATACTCATTCCTATTGGAAACACTAGAAAGTATAGGAACAGATGGGCTTTTCCAAAAATAATAAATAATATCTATTTAAAACCATCAACAAGCATCATCTACAATGGGGATAAATTAAAAGCCTTCCCAATAAGATCAGGAGTGAAGAAAGGATGCTCATTATCAGCTCTATTATTTAATATTGTACTAGAAATCCTAGTAGTAGCAATTAGAGAAGAAAAAGTATTGAAGGGATTAAAGTAGGCAATTAGAAAACTAAACTATCACTCTTTGCAGATGTTATGATGATCTAAAGAATCCTAGAGAATCAACTAAAAAGATAGTGGAAATAATCAATAATTTTAGCCAAACTGCAGTATACAAAATAAACCTACATAAATCATTAGCATTTCTACATATTTCCAACACACCCAGCAGCAAGAGTTAGAAAGAGAAATTCCATTTGAAATCACTCTAGACAATGTAAAATATTTCAGAATCTATTTGCCAAGAAAAACACAGGAATTTTATGAACACAACTACAAAACACTTTCCACACAATTAAAACGAGATCTAAATTATTGAAAAAAACATTAATTTCTTATGGGTAGGATGAGCTAATATAATAAAAATGGCAATCCTATCCAAATTAATTTATGTATTTAGTTCCACACTTATCAAACTAATAAGAAACTTTGTTACTAAAAAAGAAAAAATTATAACTAAGTTCATTTAGAAGAACAAAAGATCAAGAATATCAAAGGAACTAATAAAAAAATATGGAAGATGCTGGCTTAGCAATACTGGATCCTAAGCTGTACTATAAAGCAGTGGTCATCAAGACAATATGGTACTGGCTAAGAGACAGAAGGGAGAATCAGTGGAATAGACTTGGGGTAAATGTCCTCAGGAAGATAGTATATGATAAACCCAAAGATCTCAGCTTTTTGGACAAAAAACCACTATTTGACAAAAACTGCTGAGAAAAATTGGTAAACAATATGGGAGAGATTAGGTTTAGGTCAACATCTCATATCCTACAACAATATAAATTCAGAATGGGTAAATGACTTAAATATAAAGAAGGAAACTATAAGTATATTAGGTGAACATAGAATAGTATACCTGTCAAACCTATGGGAAAGGAAAGAATTTAAGACCAAGCAAGAGATATAAAATATAGCAAAATGTAAAATGAATAATTTTGCTTACATTAAATTAAAAAGGGTTTGTACAAACAAAACCAATGCAACCAAAATTAGAACGGAAGCAACAATTTGGGAAAAAAACCTTTATAATAAAAACCTCTGACAAAGGTCTAATTTCTCAAATTTATAAGGAGCTAAATCAATTGTACAAAAAAAAAAAATCAAGCTGTTTCCCAATTGATAAATGGGTAAGGGACATGAATAAGCAATTTTCACTTAAAGAAATCAAAACTATCAATTAACACATGAAAAAGTGTTGTAAATCTCTTATAATTAAAGAAATGCAAATAAAAACAACTGAAGTACCATCCCACACCTAACAGTTTGGCTAACATGACAGCAAAGGAAAATAATAAATGTTGTAGGGGAATAGAAACATTTGGACCCTGATGCATTGCTGGTGGAGTTGTGAATTGATCCAACCATTCTGGATGGCAATTTTGGAACTTTGCCCAAAGGACTTTAAAAGACTGTCTGTCCTTTGATTCAGCCATACCAGTGCTGCTGGGTTTATACCCAAGAGAGATAATAAGGAAAAATACTTATACAAAAATATTTATAGCCGTGCTCTTTGTAGTGGCAAGAAATTAGAAAATGAAGGGATGCCCTTTGACTGGGGAATGGCTAAACAAATTGTGGTATCTGATGATGATGGAATACTATTTTGCTAAAAGAAATAATGAACTGAAGGAATTCTTTGTGAACTGGAACAACCTCCAGGAATTGATGCAGAGTGAAAGGAGCAGAACCAGGAGAATATTATACACAGAAACTGATAGACACACATAATCAAACGTAATAGACTTCTCTACTGGCAGCAATGCAATGATCCAGGACAATTCTAAGGGACTTATGAGAAAGAACACTACTCACATCCAGAGAAAGAACTGTGGGAGTAGAAACACAGAAGAAAAACATTTGCTTGATCACATAGTTCAATGGGGACATGACTGAGGATGTAGACTCTAAATGATCCCTCTATTGCAAATAATAATATGGAAATAGGTCTTGATCAATGACACATGTAAAACCCAGTAGAATTGCTTGTTGGCTATGAGAGGGGGAAGGAAGGAGACAAGGGAAAGAACATGAATCATGTAACCATTGAAAAATAGTCTTAATTAATTAATTGATTGATTGATTGAAATCACATAAAATAAAATAAAATTCCAAGAAATTGAGGTGGAAGTGATTAAACAGTGAGTTGCATTTGATGTTCATGTTGACTAACATGGTTTATAACAAAATATTCCAGTCACTAAGGCCCAAAACAGTGCCATTTGAAACAGTTGTATGGAAATGGAAATGCCATTCCCTCCACAAACTTTTATGATTCACTTTAATATAATACTGTATTCACAACCAACACAACCCAAAAGGAATAAGTGGTTATAACACATTCACCACAATACTTATTTTTGGTTATATTTGATAATATTTGTTGTGGTGAATGTGTTACAATCAATTACTTACATAAAATATACTTATATACATACATATATCATAGAATTGGAGGACTAATTAAAGAGGGAAAACATGGTTTTATTCCAGAGCAAGAAAATATAAAAGTTACTAATAGTACTTAAACTCTTTCACCAGCATAGAAAGAAATCAGGTCAGTACCTTTCAAGTTAAATTCATTAAAAGGGGAAGCTTCCCCCATTAACCACCCGTTACATGACCTACTTCCTAGCCTGTTTTACTTCCCATGGAAGCTTCTCCAGAAGCAGACTTCAAATGTCCCTTCTTTTTCTGGCTCACATTCCACCACTATCCTCTGGTAAGTTTTCTAGGGTTTCTTCCTCTTTCAACTGAAATTTTCTCGTAAAATCTGATTTTAGAGCACATTTGATTTCATTTATTCTGCTTGTGTTTTTTGAAGCTTAGTACCAAACTTCCTAGTTCTAGTTCTGTGACAATCAAAGTAGAAAGAGTAGAAAGCTGAAAGAGACATCAGAGAGGGGTGACCTTTCAAATCTCCTTCCTATATAGGAACCCCTCCAAAACCTCCTTAACAAGTAGTTATCCAGACATTGCTTGAACAAATCTGGTGAAGGGCTTCTTGCCATGTCATAAGGAAACATATTATAATGTTGAACAGCTTGGATGATTAGAAAGGTCCTCTATGCTGAGGGCAGCTACTTGGCAAAGAATAGAGCATCAGACCTGGAGTCAGGAAGATTCTTCTTCCTGAGTTCAAATCCTATTCCAGATACTTTTTAGCTGTGTGACCTATGACAAGTCACTTAACTCTGTTTACCTCACTGCCTTTAATGAGCTGGAGAAGGAAGTAACAAACCATTCCAGTAATTTTGCTGAGAAAACCCAAAAAGGGTCATGAAGAGACATCTGAAAAATGACCACACAAAACGTTATGCTGAGATGAACTTGGCCTTCCCCAAAATTTCGTTTGGTTCCCAGGAAAGGTTACATTACAACATTCCTTAAACATAGACTCTTGGTATCCATATCACTAGCATAAGATATTCCTTTTCTTAAGCAGATATGTTTGGGCAAATAACTAAACTTCTCTATATTTAGTCATTCATCTATACAAGGATGGTCCCTCTAAACTGAGACTTTATGAGTCTTTCTTTGTTGTATGACACATTTTATATTTACCAAAATTCTTTAAATTAATTTGTTACATTAAAATACCCAATTAATTCCCTCCCCTCCTTCATTGTAGAAGGTATCATTTGACAAAAAGTAGGAAGCTGGACGGCTCAATGATTGAGAGCCAGGCCTAGAGATGAGAACTCCTGGTTTCAAATCTGGCCTCAGACACTTCCTAGTTGTGTGACCTAGGACAAGGTGTTTAACCCTCCATTGTCTAGGCCTTACTGCTCTTCTGTCTTGGAACCAATACACAGTGTTGATTCTAAGACAGAAGGTAAAGGTTTAAAAATATGAAAGATATATTAAAACTATTTCTAAATTATTTTAAAATTTTTTCTTTTATTACTATGAACTTGATAAACATTAACAAATGAACATTTTCATATTCAAAGAACATAAAAAGAGGACTACATGTGAACTTGTGAACCTCCATTACATGCAACTTTTAAATTATATATATTTAAGATTTATATGGTAGTTCCAACACTGATTTGATTGTCTGGGTCCTATTTTGCATTTTCTTTTGCTCTCTTATTTGAATTTTTAAATGATTCGTCAATGTTCTTTTCTTTATTTCCTTAGATACGATTAACATCAATCCTATCTCTTTTTTTCTTACCACTTATTTTTGGATTTTTTATATATGGCAATATAATAAGCACTTAATAACATGATTTGTTATAAATATATGATAAATTATACTAAATGTGTTTATACAAGAGAAACAAATTCTCACACTAGCTGTGTTCAAAAATCTATCTTATTCTTTTTCATCTCTCCCTATCATCCTTCTTCCCTCCACAAGAAAGACCAGTAATATTATATAGGTTGTACATATATTGTCATATTTCCCTGTGCATTATATTGTGAAACAAACATATCGCTTACACTAAAGAAAAATCATAGAGGGAATAAAATAAAGACTGATATGTTTCTACTGACATTCAGACACTTTTGGTTCCATTTTTGGTATGAATATCCTTTTTCATCATGATTCCCTTGGAATTGTCCTGGATCCTTGCCTTGTTGAAAATAAAGTAATTCACAATTGATCATCATACAGTTTTATTGTTAATATCTACAATGTTCCCTTAGCATCACTTCATATAAGCCTTTCCAGGTTTTTTTGTTTGTTTTGTGATCAACTTGTTTGCTTATTTTATTAATCTTTGTCTCTAAAAGGCCTATCAAAAAATATAAAAATGCTATTTATGAGGGGCAATACTTTTTTTTAATGGCTGTTCCTCTCATCAACACAGACTGCTAGATCAGATTTGTTAGCCGCCTGATTTTCTGGAAGATTAAGATTCAAAAAAAATTTTTTTTGAGTTGGTAGAGCAAGCACTCTGACCTTAGACATTTACTAGGTATGTGACCCTGGGCAAGTGACTTGACCCTGTTTGGCTCCATTTGCTCATCTGTAACATGAACTGGAGAAGGAAATTAAATACCACTCCAGTACCTTTGCCAAGAAACCCAAATGGGGTCATGAAGAGTCAGACATGATGAAAAGACAGGACAATTGAAAATTTTTCAAAGGATTCTGAAATTTGAGAATAGCAGTCGCAGAATGAAACTTCCATGAAGAGGTCAGATCTAGAAATTCAAGTCATAATATTGATATATCCTAAGCATAACCAGGGGTATTGGATCATCATTGTCCTGTCCCAGCAGAAGTAGAGAAAGACACAAATTTCATAATGTTTACTTATGGGCAAAATTGTAACTGGATTCAAGCAATCATGGCTTTGCCTTAGGGTGCCAATAACCTAGAGTGTCTATTTTGCTCCTATAGAAATCCAGAGTCTGCAATCCATGCACATTATAGTCCTCTACTAGTCTAGGCATAACCACATTTCCTTTCCCAGGCTCGGATTGTCATTCCCAAAATGCTTTCACTAAAACATCCCTCTCCAAGATCCAAATTTCAGCTTCTCAAGCTACAGGACTACGAGCTACTTCTCTCAGATCAAATATGCCTCTATTCAACCTGACTTTTGCAGTGCCACCACTGAAGGTTGATATTCTTGCAATCTCACTTGACCATTTTTGTCCCTAAATGTGAGAGCTTCTATTTAAAACCATACTTAGACCAATCCTGTTTTTGAAGCTCATTTAGTTTTCTTATTCTGTATTCACAGAAAAGTGACCTAGGTGAAAAATTGGAATTAAGTAAAGAATAAGTAAAAAAATAAGATTTAAGAATTTAAACTATGTATTAATCATTTGGAGTGCCAAGGTGATAAACTTGTTTTGACTGTTTTCCCCCATGCAATAAATCAACCAAAGGACTCTAGGGGAAGCTTTATCAGTGTATTTTTATTCATTTCTATAAGACTAACAATGGGAGCAGTTCCCATTAAAGTTAACTTGTCAGAACATTGCAGTGAAAAGATCCTTGGATTTGGAGTAAGAGAAGGACCTGAGTTCTCTGGTTCACCCCAGTGAACTAAAACCTTTGAAAGTCAATTCACTGATAAGCTTTCTCCATTATGAATTGGGAAGGTTAAACTAGATTATCTCTCATTGTTTATAGCTTTATAAAGTTTTTGATGAGAAATTAAGTAATTTCCCAGAGGATGATGCCTTATATAGTGTGGGGAGGGAGGGGAAGGGTTGAGGCACTTGCAAATAAATTCTATTAATTTTTTTAAATGTTACATGTAAACTGAGAATATACTTGAAAATGCATAGAAAGAAAAGAGGCAAGTTTTTGCAGATTGTTTTTCTTTTAAAAAAAGAAATTAATTATTCTCCTAAGTTTTTTTTCCTCCGTACCCTCTGTTACTTAGTAGGGAAATATATAGTCAGAAGTCTAGAATTTATCAGTCCTCTTAAAACATTACTAAATAAATCTTATGTCCTATGAATCTTTAACATGCCACCTGAGTAGTACATATCTGGTCAAGGCAGTCGCCTTACTGTCCTACAATCATAGATTCTCATTCCCATTTTCATTCCTCAACCATGCTTTCCCCTGCTCCCAACTTCAAAGGCTTCCTAATCTCATAAAAACCATACTCTTCTTTTAAGATGAAGCCCAAGACTCACCTCTTCCATGTCCATGAACCAGTCCAGTCTTCAATCAGTCAGTCAATAAATGTTTATTAAACCTTTATTAATGTGCTGAGAATATAAAAAGAGGCAAAAGACAATTGCTCCTGGCAAGGAGATTACAATCTAATCAGTAAGATAACAAACAAAAATGTGCAGACATTTCAGTGATCTCTTCACTAATTACCCCCTAATTCCTAAAACCTGCAAAATTCTACCACATTCTGCATTACATGTAATTATGTTCATTCCAACAGATAACATAGTGTAATGGATAGAAATAAAAAAGATTTGTATTCCACTATCATCTCTGACATTTACTGGCTCTGAGACCTTGAGAATAACAGTTGTCCCCTCTGAACCTCAGTTTTCTCATCTGTAAAAAGAGGATAATAAAACCTGCAGTATGCCTCTCTAAGGAATAATTGTGAAGCTCAAAAGAGATGACATGTAAAGTGCTATAAAAATAGCAGTTATTATTAGCATTCCATTTATATTGTTCATTTTGTTGCTATTATGAGTCAAAATCATAAATTTTTCAAAGATAAGGCCAAATGGGGGCAGTTAGATGGCTCAGTGGACTAAAGACTGGACAGGTCTTGGGTTAAAATCTGACCTCAGAAACTTTCTACTTTGTGACCCTGGGCAAGTCACTTAACCCCCATTGCCTAGCCCTTACACCTTTTCTGCCATTGAAACAATGAACTCTATCGATTCTAAGACAGAAGGTAAGAGATTAAAAAAAATAATAAATTACTTAAGAGCAAGTGCCTCCTCTTAACTGGTTTTATACTCCAAGATTTGCACTGTTCAGGGCATTGATACTCAATTTGTTGATTCATTAAAGCAATAAAAATATAAGGTAATATTTGCTGAACAGAGAGAAATATTGAGATTCCAATGACTAATATTATCTGTGGTTGGAGGTATCATTGATTTGCAATAGAATTTTCTTGACACTAAAATGTCTGGGAGGGGCAACGAGGAAAGAAAAGAATAAAATTCTGATTGAAAATGATGCATTGGGAATAGGTTGAGATTTGCTTCTTGTTATGGAGTCAAAAGATTCAATTGGCAGGCTATTAAATGACTGTTTTGTTTGGACAGCTGATCCCTCAATATTCAGGAAGGACTCTAGAGGTCCCAGAGGATAAGAAAATCTGAGAATTCAATATAATCATAAGGAGAGAGGAAAGGGAAAAGAAAGTATAGGAGAAGAACAGGGAGTTCCTTCTCTCTCCCTCCCTTCTTTTTCTAAACTCTGCCTGATTCTACTCCCCAGATCCTAATTGCCAAATATTCTCACAGGCTGAAGATTGCTGTACCATTCAGATCTGTTCTTTAACACCAATGAAAACTCCTATTTCCTACAGTATTTCTATTCTCCAAAAGCATGATATAATTAGTTGAATTTTTAAAAATTATATTGAGGTAGAAATGATTAGTAACCTTGTTGCTTCTAGAAGGTATGAATTGTTAACAAAAGTTATTAAAAAGATGAACTTGTTAACATAAATTACTAGAATGTATGAAGGAAATATTTACAATGAAGCAATGGGATTTCATTGCAAAGAAATATGATTGCAAAGAATAAATGGAGTGTATGGTGTGTAATTTCATTGATAATACCAAATGTCTCACTATGTAAACACATAAATACAACAACAGAAAAAGGGAAAAATTTCAATGTTCAGTGGAGTTAGGAAGACAGGAACAATAATAGAGGTGGGAATTGGTTCAGTCATCCTTGATATGAATTTGAAAACGGAGATTTGATCATGCCTTGATTCTCCCTACCAAGGCAAATTTTGCTAGAGAGGTGAGAGAGAAAAATTTCAAATATATATATATATATATGTATATATATAAACATATATATACATATATATGTATATGTATATGTATAAATAACAAAAGATTCATTACCTGTTCTTTGTTTCAACAAAGAAATAGCAACAGGCACTTTTCTTGTTTAATTATCTCAAGTTCAATGCCCATTGATTGGCGAGTGACTGAATAAATCATTTACTAATGTAATGTAATATTATTATATATTAAGATATAACAAAGGTTGAGAGCTTAGTGGCTCAGTGAATACAGTGAATAAAAAAACAAGCCCAGAGACTAAAGGTCTTAAGTTCCAATTAGGCTTCTGGCACTTCCCTCAATTCCCTAGCACTTACCATTCTTCTGCCTTGGAACCAATACTTGATATTGATTCCAAGATGGAAGTTAAGGGTGAAACAAAGGAGAGAGAGAGAGAGAGAGAGAGAGAGAGAGTGAGAGAGAGAGAGAAAGGAAGGAAGGAAGGAAGGAAGGAAGGAAGGAAGGAAGGAAGGAAGGAAGGAAGGAAGAAGTGGCAAATATGAATAATTAAGGAAAATATCAGAAGATTTGTAAGAATTAATGCAGAATGAAATAAGCAGAAATTACTGGAAGCTATTTACCTTCCTTGAATTCCCTCTATCTTCTGCAGCCCAGGTCATCTAATTCAAAATATTGCTTTTCATAATCAATTCTGGGTTCCCAATCTCCACCTAATGTTGAATGTTTCTCTTTTTCAATTGTCTTCACCAATTTACAAAATTAGACATTTAGTATCATCAATGAATACACATGCCATACATCCTGCACTCCTTTGGGGTGGGGGTGGGTGGGAGGAGGGCCTGGCTTAGCACTAGACGCAAGAATACTGGCCCCCACCAAAGATGCTTCCCTTCCTGCCTTTTTCCCTTAACCCAGGATGCTTAACTGGTCACAGAACATGGACAAAATGGGAATCAAAACTCCATTCCTTCTGATGAGATGGAGGACCACCAGGCCTTACCTATTTCTGACTTGCTCCTGTCTTCTAAGTCATCTTATTTCTCTCCCTCTATATACTGAAGATTTCCATGAATAATTTAATCTGGTTTCTTTATTTAACATAAGACCCCTAGGTGTTGCCAACCATCTCACTGCTTACTGTGTTTAACAACTGCAGCATTTAGAATGTGAGCTCCTTGAGAGCAAAGACTATATCATTTTTCTGTTTGTCACTCCAACATTTAGAAAGTGCTTGGCATATTATAAGCCTTTAATATTATTTTTATCCATTCATTCATTTTAATGACTATATTACAACAATGAAAGGAAAAGGATGACTAAAAGCAAGTTTGATTCTGAATTGGTTGGTTGTCATCCTTCATACTGGAAGCAAACCAAAATGACATCAGTGGTGATGTCGTTTGACTAACGCATAAATTGAATTGAAGTTGGGCATAGTTGCACAAAGTTGATATCCTCTCTCTCTCATCCAGAGTCTTTTTTTTTTAAACCCTTACCTACTTCCTTAGAATCAATACTGTGTATTGGTTCCAAAGCAGAAGAGAGGTAAAGGCCAGAAAATAGAGGTTAAGTGACTTGGCCAGGGTCATACTACTAGGAAGTGTCTGAGGCCAGATTTGAACCTAGTTTCTAAACCTGGCTCTCAGCTACCCAGCTGCCCCCTCTCTTCCAGAGTCCTTGTCCAGTGGCAAGACAAAAATTGAGATGACTGGAGATGACTCAAGATACAGTGGACGACCTTAGCTTCTTTTATGTTAGCCAAGCTCTAAGTGCTACCCAGCACCTTTATTAACCTTTATGGCCAATGGAACAAATTGTTCTTCTCTGCCCTGTGCCTAGGGCAGACACCCCTCTAACTCACTGACAGGTTTGAGGCCTGTTGGATTGCCTTCAAGTGCTGAGGTGGTTTACTGGCTTATGGCCTCTGCATCTGCTACAGTGTCTTGGAGCTGAAGGTGAGGGCTGAGTGTCGGGTGGCCACCAAGAGTGGATGAGTAGCCCTGCAAAGGGATCACTAAGCCTTCACTCCAGAGGTACTAGTCTTCCCTGAACACTCCATATATCCCTGATTCTGATTAATTCAAAAGCTAGTAAAGGTCCCAGAAAATAGCTCAGATGAGAAGTAAGGATAAAATGTTTACATTGTAATATATCTGGTCATTTGGGAGGAGTATTTTTGTTATAAATGATGGTTTAATTTCAAAGGGGATGAGAAAAAGGGGAAATTTCTAACATTTCTAGAAATTATTATATTAAAGCAAAAGACATCAATAAAATCTGTATTTCTATTTTAAATAAATCTCTCAACTTGGTAATACCAAAAAAAAACATTCCTTAGAGATGGGGCATGGGTTAGTACAATAGCATAAATATTTAAAATTGTGCATGAGGGACTTATATAATATGAAGACAATCCTGTACAGGCTTTATGATTCACAAAGAAAGTGTACTTACAAAAATATTGCCTCTGCTACTTTAAAACAAAATGAAACAACAAAAATTTAGGCTTTTTGTGTTGATCTTTGTCTCCATTCTATTCTCTTCATAATACTTCCCCTATGCCTTCTCATGCACCAAAAAATGATCATGTCTCTTCTACTCAAATTCTTTCAGTGGTTCCCTGTTGGCTACCCAATCAAGTACAAACTCCTGTCTTTGACATTGAAAAAAGAGAGTTCAAACCTATCTGTACAACCTCATCTCAAACTTCTCCCCTTCATATATTCTCCTCTACAAGGGAGTTGATCAGTAGTGTCTCTCAGCAACATGAGTTTTCCTTCCATTCTTCAACCCTGTCTCCTCTTCAACCCAATGAGATTACAGGGTATAAAACTCTATTAAAAGGGGGAATTATTTCTTACAGAACTAGATATGAATTTCTGTCCCTTTTTGAGCCTCTTTCTGGAAGTACACAAAGAATTTCACCATGATCTATGATCTCCAGGGCTGACACAAAAATGATTATCACTTGAGAGTCCAAAGGATCTCATGTGATCATGACAATTTCTAACACTTCTATTTCCTATGTCTCTGACACTTTCCCTCTGGTGGATACCAAAACTCTTCCCAGATGGTAAAAAAAGGGTAAACAGAATAGCACCATTTTAATGCTTATTATCATAGATTACAGAAGGATAGCTCCTGCAACAAGAGTCTGTCCTACCTGACTCTCAGTTGCCAAATTGTCTTCAAGGTAGCCCCTGGCATTGGGAACCAATTAGAATAGCTCACTGTGTTCTTCCATTTAGGGACCACCCACATTACATAGCAAGAAATCAGGTAATCTATCTAGCTTCATGGGAAGTTATCTATTATAATTAAGTCCAAACTCTACAGTTTCATTACATTGGTTAGAGAAGACTCCAATTGATCAGAGACTCCCCTGATTGACCCTTTCCCTACTTCCCCATTATGCTGCATTCCAGCCAAACAGGCTTACTATGTATCTTCCATTCTTCTGTGTAAGAAATTAAATTTCATGGCTTGACTAAAATATATGAGAATTTTAAGATAATACTATGGTCGCCGATTTTAAAATTCATACAGCTCAAGTAAAAATGACTTTTAACAGCTTTTATTTACAAAAGAGGTGGAGAGTAAAAGTAGAAAAATGTGAAAGAGGGTACAGAGTAAGAAGTCTAGCTTATCATCCTAAATGTTGCTTTGGTCCCTGGCTCAACTCATGAAGGACTTGTTGACCCCTCAGCCAGAGAACTTGGTGGTGAATTAAGCAAGGGTTCAACCCATGTGGCCTCCTCCAAGAAGGGGAGGCCTCTCTGGAATTAATCTCTCTAGAATCCAAGAAAGGAGGGTCAGCTTTTCAATCACCAGGAGAAGCTCCAAAGGAGATTTGGGAGCAGTCTTACCAGAAGCAGTCCAAGAGCCAGAGTCCCAGGTCCAAGTGAAGCTGAAGACCAAAGCCCCAAGGCAAAGTCCTGAAGGAGATCCTCCAACCCTAAAATTCAAGACAAAGACTTCTTACACAGGAAGTTCATCAAGTTCATCATCTTTTATATTCCTTTTTTATGTCATTTTCTTCCCTTCCTCCACTTTATGGGGACCAATTGTACTCTTAAAATTTGTTTAGCATTACCCAGGGGGCCACTGTTTGTAGGTTCCACCTTTCATCCTGTGAGGATGTAAACTTTTATCAAATGATTTGCAAGTTTCTGATTGATTGAGCTGAAAGGGTGGAGCTCTCTAACTGGCTTGTGAACTCCCCTACCTAGTGCCACATAGGGGTGTTCAAGCTTTGATTGATTAATTCAAAAATAGGCATGGTGAGAGTCAATCCTATCTTCACATCTGTATCCATGATTTACTCATAGAGCTTGCCTAGACTTTACTCCTTTATTTTTTAATATGCCTCTTTTCCTCCAAGGTCCAATTTATATACCACCTTCTCTATGAAGCATTTGGCTAAATAATTATGAGGATAGAGAGGTATAGGTTCTGGATGTGTGTCTTCTTTGGTATAGGGAACTTGATAGGTTCTCTGCAACTTGTAGTCCTAGAGAAGTATCAAACTTAAAACTCTTAGATAGAACCAGATTAAAATATTTAACAAAATAAATAAAAATACAGCACAACACAAATAATGTTATGATTTTCTTAGTATGATGCAGCAGAGCTGTATGGGTTTGACATCATTGGCCTAGAGTTCTATTATTGACACAGCTATTATGTGTCAAAGGATTAGAACCCAAGACCCTGTCTGAAGCCAACTTTCTAATTCACTATGCCATACTTCCTCCTTAATATTTATATTTTGCCTCTGTATACATATATATGTAAAGATATATGTATGACTTACAGAATAGCTATTTATTAATAATTATAATAATTGATATTTTAGCTAACATTTATATGTTACCTTAAAGTTTACAAAGCATTTTACATATATTATCTCTTTTAATCTTCTCAACAATCTCCTCACAAAAAAAAATACTACCTCATAGGTATTATTACTATTCCTATTTTACAAATGAGGTCAAAAGTGAGGCAGGCAAAAGTGAAGATATTTGCTCAGTTATACAATGAGTGTCTAAGTCAGGATGTGAACTCATAACTTCCTGACTCCAAGACCAGCACTTTATCCAGTATCACTTTGTATCTATCTCACTTTCCCATGTGTCAGAGTTGTTTCAGTTCTTGATCTTTCCCATTAGATTTCAAGCTCATTCTGAACAAGGCCTGTGTCTCTACCTACCTACCTACCTATCTATCTATCTATCTATCTATCTATCTATCTATCTATCTATCTATCTATCTATCTATTTTTCTACCTATGTCAATATCTATTATCCATCTTTTTTGTCTATATCTATATCTATCTACCTGTCTATGTGTGTCATATATATATATATATATATATATATATATACATATATACAGAGAGAGAGAGAGAGAGAGAGAGAGAGAGAGAGAGAGAGATCCTCAATACCTAGCATGATTCTATTGTTGTTGTTATTCATGTGTTTTTCGATTGTATCTGACTCTGCTCCCATTTGGGGTTTTCTTGATGAAGATATTTGCCATTTCCTTCTCCAGTTCATTTTACAGATGAGGAACTAGGGGAAACAGGCTTAAGCAATTTGCCCAGGACCACAGAACTAGTCAGTGTCTGAGGCCAGATTTGAACTTGGGAAAATGGATCTTCCTGACTTCAGGCTTGGCACTCTATCTACTATGCCATTTAGCTGCCCATGAAGTGTTGCTTATATAAGGTATTTGAAAATGTTTGTTGTGTTGAACTGAAAAAAGCAAGGTAATGGCATGATTCCATTGATGTACAGCAGGGATTCTAATAATCAGGTTTTTTTGGCAGCAAGACTAAGTATGCTTCCATGGAAGTGGATTTTGTGAGGCTAGGGTGGACACTGGTGTGGTTATTTACAACTTCTCCCTACCCTCAGTGAAAAAATCAACATATTTTAAGGATCTCTGTTATTTCAACTACTCTAGAATATGTTCATAATTAGATGTGTCCTTTTCCTCCATCCCTTTCCTCTTCAATACTTTATGCAGAATCACAAGTTGGTGTTTGTGACCAGCTGCCATGATTATGCTTTTGAGCACTGTGACTTCCCTGAAAAATCAAAAGGGACAGAGGAATGGAGAGTAGCTTTAAAAGTGAGTTTAATAGAGGAATCAACTCAGAGAGGATAAAAATAATCTTGGCTTTCTTAGATAATGAGGTATGAAAATCAAATTATGAACAATTTGGAAAGCATCTATTTAAAAGGCTGAATGAATGGCTAGTGTGCAAGTTCACCCAATCTAAACATTCTTCCTAATGTAAAACCTTCTTTAGTGAACCTTAACTGTGACCTGTTCCTTTGTAGCCCTCTTGCTGATCATTTAATGAGGGATGATTAGGAGTCTGCAACAGATTCCCTAAATCACTAATGAACAGTAAGAATACTGTCATGTCTCGAAATTTGGGACACAAATTTTATTCCTTAAGAAATATTGTTATCTAAGTGGTATCTTTCTGACATCAGCAAACAGACAAGGCTAGCAGCAGGCAAACATGCTCAAGCTTTCTTCTTTTTTTATGATGAACCAAAGAATTTAGGCATAAGAGGGTCATTTTTCACATTTCTCCATATTTCTATGCCAGAAAGGGGTCCAAAGTTCTGATATGGAGATGAGGTCTGGAAAAGGAAGTGTTGAGCAGGTCCATGAGTACTCATGATCAAGAATTGTTTATATAGGGGGCAGCTGGGTAGCTCAGTGGATTGAGAACCAGGCTTAGAGATGGGAGGTCCTAGGTTCAAATCTGGCCTCAGACACTTCCCAGCTGTGTGACCCTGGGCAAGTCACTTGACCTCCATTGCCTACCCTTACCACTCTTCTGCCTTGGAGCCAATACACACTACTGACTCCAAGATGGAAGGTAAGGGTTTAAAAAAAATTGCTCATACAGGACAGTCTCAGATACCCTGGTGCCAGTCAACTGGAGGAAATGTGCCAGACAGTCAGCTTGATGGGAAAAGATGCATGGAGGTGGAACATGAAGATGGAATGGGTTTATTAACCCATTCTGGCTCATCCTAGCATGAAATGTAATAAACAGAGTTTTGGCATCTGCAAGAAAGACTAAAGTAAAAGATTAGGACAGTTATGGAAGGAAATTAATGGCTACTACCTGATTCAGAGAGATAACAAAATATTATTTAAAGCTGTCTATCTTTCACCTAAACAAATACACTCAGTAAAGTGCTTAATAAACTGTAAACACACACATAGGGCCAAATTCATGTCTTCTAAATATTTTGTAATATATGCAAGAAGGGAAAAAACATTTTTTCTTACTTCCCTTGTTCCCAAACACACGAACAAACAGTAAGAACACAGAAAGGAAACCTTCCTGCCCTGACTTTATGTGTTTATAGAACAGTAAAAACAGATCTTTCATCTACCGCTTTGATGAATGTCTTTGGTCCTATCTTGTAGACAGGGATCAATATCCATTTCTGAAGACATTTATTTAGGGATTTTAGTTGGGTTGCTTGCAGACTGTCTAGGAAGGACCCCTTTATCCCCTTTATCCACACCCACACCCACACATGCATGCACTTTTTTTTAAAGTGGCTTTTTCTTCTCCCTTTTTAAAATCTTGAAAGTTTTCTCTTAATTTCTAACTATCACATTTTTCCCTTATCACAGTGGTTCAGCTTCAAGCTTTATCCCATAGCTATATTTAAACTTTCCCAATGCTTTGGAAAGAAGTTTCTGAACATCAACACACTCATTTTACTCAACAAAACTTCTCCCCTCAAGAGTTAGAGACTAAGATTGCTACGTGCCTCTGCTTCCTGAAGGGTATTAGCTAGTCTTCTGAGTGCCCCCGTGAACTTCCCCCATGATTTCATGCTCCTCAGCATGCTAAGGTAGAGTGTGGAAAAACTGAGCAAATGCTTTAAGGAAAGTCACCCCACTGATTTCCTATCTAGAATTTTAAGAATCTTCATCAATGTGATAAGGGGTCAAAGGAAATGAAAGTTGCCTACGAAGTGTAAAGACACTCTTCCTCTGAGCCCTTTTCCAGTCTAATAGTTACTCTGAGCTATCATTCCCTATTCTTTCTTTCTTCTTCTATCATTCCTTCCTATCATTCCTATCCTCTCTCTTCCCACTAGTTGTAGCAAATCAGAGAGTTCTGTTGAAGAATCACCTTTTAGAATGTTTCTCAAATTGGTTCCTTCCTTCCCATCCCCATTACCACCACCGATGCCTAGACCTTTGCCACCTTACTCCTAAACTGCAGAAATCATATTGTTTGACCTTCACATGTCACTAAGATTAAATAATCCAACAATTAATAAGCCATTACTATGCACAATGTTTACATTTTTCTCCCTTACAAGCCATCAAACACACACATACATATCTTTTGTTTATGTCTATAGACTTACTATGCTTGTATATATTTATGTATTTTCAGTATGTGTGAGTCAATAAATATATGCTGAAAGTTTTATCATCAATATATATGCATATATATATACACATATGTATGTGGGCATACATGTGGGTATATATGTGTACAGTTGGCATTTTATATGTCATACCACATTATCTAATATTTTATTTTATTAGATTAGTATTAGAGATAGAGACAAGGATGAGATCTATGATTTCATTGATGTGGAGAATTTCCGGTTGAGGAAATGTCTCTAGAAATGCAGGGCAGAATTTTCTCTAGAAATTATAATCTTAGAAATTTACCTAGAGCATTGAGAAATTACATTACTTGCCCTGTATCACACATCAAAATATATTTTATATCATCTCATATTGTATTATATCACATCAAGTCATTTCATTATATGACGTATCATATTTTGTCATGTTATGTGGCACTAAATTATATTGATAACATTAATAATATGACCTCTTCTGCTGTTATATTATATATCGTGTTACATTATGCTATATCATATATCATTATTATTTTATGTTGTGCCTTGTCATGCTATGCTATGTAGTGATGTATTATACCATGCCATGCCAAGCCATTTCATATTTTATTGTTGTTGTTTTTGTTCCATATCTGTGATATCTTCATTGTAGAAGCGAGCATGATGCTGGGAAATTCTCTTTACAAAGAAGATGGGGACTTATTTGACAACTCAGTCTCACAGAGTTCCCTGAACCATTGCACTAAGATTTTAAGTGACTTTTCCAAGCTTATATAGCCAGTGGGAATCTAAAGTAAAATTCAAACTCAGATTCTCCTTTACTAATTTGCCATCCATATCCCCCATACCTTAACTGTGGATTTATCCTCAGGTTCCATCCTGGACCTTCTTTTTTTCTGTTTCTACACTTTCTTACTTAGGGCATTATCAGCACTCATGGGTTAGTTATCATTCATCACTATGGAGATGATTCCTAAATCTATAATCAAAATGCAGCCTCTACTCTAAATTATTGAGCATCCCTAGTGCCTAAGTGACTTTTACTTTTTCTTTATTTTTTCAAACCATTCACTACTATTTTAGAAAAGATTATAAGTATTCATTCTAAGACAGAAGAACAGTAAGGGCTGAGAAACTAGGGTTAAGCAACTTGGCCAGGGTCATATAGCTAGAAGGTGTCTCAGACCAAGTTTGAATCCAGGAACTCCTTTCTCTAGACCTGGCTCTCAATCCACTAAGCCACCTAGCTACCCTCTCATGTAACTTCTCAAACTAGATATCCCATAGACATTTCAAGTTTCACATATTCAGATCAAAACTCATTATCCTCCCACCCAAACCACCACTTGTCCTAAATTTCCCTATTTCTTTTGAGTGTCATTGCTCTTTTAATAAGTTTGTAAATTTGACATTACCCTTGATTTCTCATGCTACCTCCCCACATATCCTATCAGTTGTGAGATCCTTTCTGTTCTGTTTTTAACTACTCGGTGTTTCTTACATCTAACATTTTCTCATTATGTAAAGAGGCACCATTTTATTTCTGGCCCTCATCACCTCTTTCCTAGACAATTTTCAATAGCCCCAACTGGGAACCCTGGATCAAGTGTCTGCCTATTCCATTCCATCCTGTGCCCAGCCATCAAAGTGATTTTAAATACAAATCAGACCACATCACTTCCTTATTTAGCAAACTCTGATAGATCTTTATTACCTCTAGGATTAAATATAAACTCTAATTTGTCATTTAAAGCCTTTCATAATCCTGCCCAAAGCTTCCTTTCCAGTTGCATTATACATTATTCCCTTTCAGCACCTTATGATCCAGCCAACCTATCCTTCTTGCTGTTTTCTCATACATGAAATTTTATCTGCCTTCTCCCCTCATTCCTGTAATACTTTCCCTCCTCATCTCCACCTGTTAACTTTCCTGTTTCCTTCAAGACTCAGCCCAATCATTGTCTTCTACCTCAAACCCTATCTGAATCCCTTCCCCAGGAGTTAGTGCCCTCCTTCCCCAAACTGCCTTATATTTATTTTATATATGCTCTCTATATATTTGCATACATGCATATTCTCTTCTGCAGTTGGAATGTGAGCTTTTTGAAAGGAGATAGTTTCATTTGATTCTTTTTATGCCCAGTTCTAGTAAAAGTGAGAGAATTCTAGCCAAACTTTTTTTAAAATTCTAAAAGATGAGGCTATTAAAATGTTGCACTCAATATGACAGCAAATTTGGAAATCTGAACAGTGGCCACTAGATTGTCAAAGGTCAGTTTATGTCCCAGTCCTAAAGAAGGACAATGCCAAATAATGTTCAAACTATCAAACAATTGGGTTCATTTCATATACCAATGGGGTTATGCTTAAGATTCTCAAGCCAGATTTCAACAATATATGAATCAAGAATTCCAAAAGATCAAGTTGCTTTTGGAAAGGCATAGGAACTAAACAGCAGATTGACAATATTCCCTGGATTAAGGAGAAAGCAAGAGAGTTCCACAAAAGAAAAAAAACTCTTCTATTTCTGCTTCATTGATTGCTCTGAAGTCTTTGACTGTGTGGATCACAACAAATTGTGGCAAGTCCTCAAAGAGATAGGAATACTATAGTATCTTACTAGTCTCCTGGGGAACCTATATTTAAGTCAGGAAAAAGCAGTTAGAAATGAACATGGAACAATTGATTGGTTTAAGATTAGGAAAGGAGTATGACCAGACTGTATTGTTGCCGTATTTATTTAACTTATATGCACAGTACGTTATGCAAAATGGCAGAGTCGATGAATCAAAAGTCAGAATTAAGGGTGTCAGGAGAAAAATCAACAATTTCAGATATTCAGGCAATACCACTCTGTTGGCAGAAAATGAAGAAGAACTAAGAAGCCTCTTAATGAAGATGAAAGAGAAGAGCATGAAAGCTGGTTTGAAGTTTAACATTAAACAAAACTAAGATCATAGCAACTGATCCCATAACTTCCTGGCAAATAGAAGAAGAAACGGTAGTTATGTCAGAACTTATATTCTTAGATGCAAAGATTACTGCAGATAGTGATTGTAGCCATGATCTTAAAAGACTCTTGCTCCTTGTAAGGAAAGTATGGTAAATCTGGATGGCATACTAAAAAGTAGAGACATCACCTTGCTGACAAAGGTTTGTAGAGTCAAAGCTTTGGTTTTTCCAGTAGTGATGTATGACTGTGAGAGTTGGACACTAAGAAAAGATGAGCAACACAAAACCAACACTTTCAAATTGGGATGCTAAAGATTTTTGAGGGTCCCTTGGATGGCAAGGAGGACAAAGCAGCCAATGTTTAAAGAAATTAACGATTACTATTCAGTGGAAGGATAAGTATTGAAACTAAAGCTTAAAGGGGACAGCTGGGTAGTTCAGTGGATTGAGAGCCAGGCCTAGAGACGGGAGGTCCTAGGTTCAAATCCAGCCTCAGACACTTCCCAGCTGTGTGACCCTGGGCAAGTCACTTGACCCCCATTATCTACCCTTACCACTCTTCCACCTAGGAGCCAATACACAGAAGTTAAGGGTTTAAAAAAAAGAAAGAAAGAAGGAAGGAAGGAAGGAAGGAAGGAAGGAAGGAAGGAAGGAAGGAAGGAAGGAAGGAAAGAAGGAAGAAAGGAAGAAAGGAAGAAAGGAAGAAAGGAAGAAAGAAAGAAACAAACTAAAACTTAAATATTTTGGTCACATAATGAGAAGATTGGACTCACTGTAAAAGACTGACACTGGGAAAGTTTGGAGATAAAAGGAGAAGGTGACAAGAGAGGATGAGATAGAGTGTCCCAGAAGCAACAAACTAGAGCTTGAACAGACTTCAGGAGATAGTGGAGGACAGAAGGGTCTGGCATGCCATTGTTCAAGCATTCATAAAGAGTCAGGACTGAATGACTGAACAACAATCCTTAGTGCCTTACACAGGGAGTGGCACAGAGCAAGCATTTAATACATTGAATAAATTCTTCTTAACATAATATTGATTGATTCTTGACTCAGAGGTCAGTTCTCTCTCTACTGTTTTACAACCTCCCTTTCTTTACCT
Organism: Gracilinanus agilis; assembly: GCF_016433145.1. NCBI lineage: Eukaryota > Metazoa > Chordata > Mammalia > Didelphimorphia > Didelphidae > Gracilinanus > Gracilinanus agilis. Next base: position 363,459,564 of record NC_058132.1, read on the forward strand.
CAAAGGATTCCAGGACATCCCCCTGACAATTAAGCCTTCCTAAGAGCAAGAGAAGGGGTAATTGCCTAAACCAAAGGGAAACTGCATATATCCTATAGAAATTTCTCTCTTTGAAAATAAATCTTCATATCATACTTCTCCAATAAAGTTTTGATATCCAAGATACATAGACAATGAGTGTATATGTATTTTATATACATATATATGTATATGCAAATCCATATATATTCAATTATATATGTACATGTATGTAGATATATAATAGCAATCCCCCAAGACACAAATGTTCAAAGGGCATGAACACACAATTCTCAAAAATTTCAAATTATCAAAAGAAACATCACGTGAAAAAATACTCCAAACCACTAATGATAAGAGAAATTCAAATCAAAACAACCCTAGGTTTTACCTCACATCCTGCAAAATGGCAAAAATAACAAAAAATGGCAACAATCAAAGTGGAATGGGGTTTTGGGAAGACAGGTATATTAGTACATATGAAGTGGTATAATCACTTTGGAAAGTAATTTAAAATTATGCAAATAAACTGACTATAGAGTCCATATCCTTTGAACCAGAGATTTCATTACTAGGCTCATATTCCCAAGGAAGCCATAAATAAGGAAAAAGTCCCTATAAATTCCACAATAATTAGTGCACTACTTTTTGTAATAACTAAATAATTTGTGTTACATGAATATAATAGAAAACGACTATGCTGTCACAAGAAACGATAAAGGAAGCAGAGTCCAAAAGAAACATCATGCACAGTTACTAAAATGTAACTAGAAAGAAAAAACAATTAAAAAAATTAAACAAAATTATAAAGAGCAAGTCGGCTCAAATGAAAAGATATGAGAAGGCACTCTGATTCTGCCCATATGTGGGTGATTCACAGGTATTTACATCACACTTTTTTTTTTTAGATTTCCAATATATTAATCAGTTTTGGTAACTTTTTTCCATCTCCAAAAAATACATATTATTTGGCATTTTGGATATCTTTCAGGGGAGGAGAAAGAGGGATGTATAAGATACTATAATACTGTAAGAAATAGAAAAATATCAATAAAAACTTATAAAGAAAGAAATGACAACATTTGAGATCCCCTCAACACATATGGTGAGAACTTTACTGTTCTGCCTCTTGATGTCTCTTTGGAAATCCCAGAGTCTTTGACATTGTCTACCTGGGGCCGAAATTCAATCATGGGGAGATCAGTGCCAGGGATGGTGCCTATATGAGGACAGGAACAATGATGGCAGAGAAGGTTATGCCTTTATTTGTTCCCCTTTTCCCTCAAGAAGACCTCAGACTGTCAAAGAACAATGAGAGGAGTGAACTTGCTTGAGGTCTTAGACTCTGAGAGCATTTCTCCTATTCTTAACTCAGATACATTTCTATCGTTTAAATCTGCTTACTCAGAAGGAAAACTTCTTCCAGGGGTAGTTCGGATTAAATTTCTGCTCAACCTTGGGAAGTTTATCAATTATAATCTGTGAGATTATTTTTTCATTCAGCTCAGGAGTCCCAGGTACTTAGATCTCAGCCTTAATTTTTTTTGTTTGTGTGTATGTCTATGAATACAAATATATAATACGCTACTCATTGTTCCCTATTTTGTTGTTGTTTTGTTTTAGTGACAAAGAAACACTCATCCAGGAATGGAGGCAGATTCATTTGTGACCTCCTCTCTATCTCTCTTGGTTAGTTGCTTTACTTTATACTTGAAGAGGAACAAAATAATATCACTAGGGTGGTGTCATTTGGCTCACACATAAACTAAATTTGTGTGGTAGAGTTGCACAAAGGCATAGCCTCACTCCTTCCAGAGTTGTCAAAGTCGAGTGATAAGACAAAAGTCAAGATGGCAGATGCTGGCTTTCAATGGAATGGATGACCTTGACATCTTCTATGTTTGGCCAAGCACTAAACTCTCCAGAGCACCTAAATCAGGTGCCTTCATGCCATTGCAACAAATTATTCTCACCAGGAGAAGTCTTCACATGCCTGGGGTAGACACCTTCACTAATTCACTCATGGTTTTGAGGCTGACCAATTACCCTCAACCTGGTTTAACCTATCTGCTGAGATGGAGTGTTTGGGTAGATTAGTACCTCTAGTATGAGGGCTTACTGAGCCATTTTTAGGGCTACCTTCTTCCTTTGGTATCCACCTGCCACCCAGCTCTCACCTGATTCCAAGAAGCTGTGGCATGCATAGTGGTCACACCCTGGTAAACTGTCTAGGCAGACAGGCTAAATCTCCTTCCCTTACATTGTGTGTAGAGTCTGTGTCTACTCACCTACACCTAGTCAAACAGAAAATGATATCTCCCTGGAACTCCTATTTCCTGAGTTGCTATGCAATTGATGGCTTGTTTGCTCACTCCTGTGATAGATTTTCCAGCAAATAGTGGAAACAAGATCCTATCTGAGACTCAGCCCGTCCTTTGTCAAAACAAGCCAAAGAATTCCACTCTGGTCTGAAGAATTTTTGATCTTAGCTGTATTCATCCTTGGTGGAGAGGGTATATAGAAGAATAGCTAAACCAGCCTTTCAAGGCTCTTCTAGAACCTGGTTAATAAGAACAGTTAAAATAGGAAACGTTTGTTCAATGTCTTTGCCACTGTCTCTTACAGCTAGTGATACAGAGACAAAAAATAAAGGGAGCCTACCTTCAAGACACTTCCCACGTATTTAGTAAGCTAGATTCTAAGAAAGATGAGAGGAGAATATATATGTATGCATATATATATATATATATATATCTCATTAGCCCATGAATCTCTCTATCATCAAGACAAGGGGAAAAAAACTGTTTCTCCTTATTTCCATTTATGCCTTGTTTAGCACATGCAAATGTAAAGACATGCTACAAAAGCTGTCATTTTGCTACCTTTTATCCCCTCTCCTGAAGTTCATCTTAATTTGATTTCAACTATATTATTGTGTTGTGGTGAAAGAAACAGAGTACACAGTATGCTTAGCCCTGATTCTATATTAACATCTAACATCTTTTATAACCTGGCTCCAACCTACAGAGCCTGGATCCATTTTACACCTCCTTCTCCTACATCCTCTCCCACTTCACTGGCTTTGGATACAAGAACCTTAATCTAAGCCTAAGTCAAGTTCTTGTCCTGATAGAAAAAATTATTCAATTGGTAACATTCCATCCATGAAACAACCTTTGTCAGTGGTGCCAGTGGGACTTCTTGGTGAATGTATTGAGATGAAAGATCATTGGTTTAGAACTGGGAGGAGACCTAGATACATAAGGTCAGGAGAACATAGGGTCTCAGATCTGTGGCTTGAAGGAACATCAGAGGTCAACCCCTTCATTTTACAGATAAGGAAATTAAGGTCCAGAGAGGTTGAAAGGGGTTAGGAACAGGCAGAAGATTTGAAATCTTCATTGTCTATATCAGTAATTCCCAAACTTGGCACCACTGCCCCCTGGTGGATGCTGCAGGGATCCAGGAAAGCGGTGATGGTCACAGGCGCATTTATCTTTCCTATTAATTGCTATTAAAATTAAAAAAAAAAATTAATTTCCAGGGGCCTAAGTAATATTTTTTTCTGGAATGGGGCTGGTAGGCCAAAAAAGTTTGGGAACCACTAGTCTATATTATTCACAGGACAATACTGTTGTTTAGTTGCATCCAACTCTTTGTGACTCCATTTGGGTTTTACTATGGCAAAGATACCAAAGTCGTTTACCATTTCCTTTTGCAGCTCATTTTACATATGGGGAAATTGAGGCAAAAGGTGTTAAGTGACTTGTCCAAGGTTACACAATATCTGAGGTTGGATTTGAACTCTGGTCTTCAAAATTCAAGACCTGGCACTTTATCTACTGTGCCACCTGAATTGTATGCTTAATGCTTTATTTTAATACTGGCATTGTTGTGTTTAGCTATTATTTATCTCCTGAATTGTTATTCAACTCTTCACATATATAGGTCTTTTTTCACAAATAAACTGAGATCCAGAACCATGTCATATTTTATTTTTCATGTCCTCCATAGCATTTAATTCAGTTTTTCACAATAAATTTCTGCAATGATTTCCACATCTATGCATTTCCAGGCTTGGCATATCTCCCAGAGCTTCAGTCTTGGATTTTGAAAGGTCAGTGTACATCTCTACCTACACCATGAACTCATTATGTCTGAAATAGAATTCAACAACTTTCCCCAAACTTGTTCTCCCTCCTAAACTGCCCTCTCTATTCTTCCTACTCACAAGAGTTATATCCTCAGAGTCACATGGCAAATACTGGGAATTCTAACTTCGCATCATCTTTCATAAGCATCTTTTTCTTTTTACTTAGAAGGCCAATATCCCAATTTAGGTTCTTATTTCCTCCTTTTAACTGGTCTCTCTGCTTTAAGCCTTGACTCTTTCCAATCAACCTTCTACCCAGCTGCCAAAATAATCTTACTAAAATACAGAGCTGATGGAAAGGAAGGATCACTCCCCTGCTCAAAAATCTTCAGAGGTATTGACTCTGGGATATAAAGCATACTGCTTTGGAGCAGGTAGGTGTTGGCTAAGTGAATTGAGAGCCACACCTAAAGAAGGGAGGTCCTGGGTTCAAATCTGGACTCAGACACTTCCTGTCTCTGTGACACTGGGCAAGTCATTTAACCCCATTGCCTAGCGGTTACTGCTTTTCTGCCTTGAAACTAACACAGTGTTGATTCTAAAATGGAAGGTAAAGTTTTAAAAAAAAAGCATACTACTCAATCTGGAATTTAAGGGTATTTAAGGTAGGGTTCTAGACCCATTTAAAATTACTCTTCTATATACCGACAATAAGACTTTTTATAAAGGAGGAGTATGTCAAGTATTCAAATGACTCAACCACCTTTTCCAGTTCTCTTACCCAATGTGTTATAACCACCATTCATCACCATGAAATAATCTGATTTTTAGTCCTTTATTACCTTTTGGACCTTCCATATTTTAAATCTGTAAGTCAAATAAGTGTGCCCTTCAAAACAAATCTTCACTAAGAGAAGACACCTCTCCCACCTTCTTTTAAAAAAAAAGGATTGGGAATTGTGGAACAATGGCTTTAATCTGCCATTATTTCCCCCAATATGTCATGTACTTTTGCTGAAATTTTTTCTTCTTTATCATAATGGATGGCTCCCTAGGAGATGATGGGGAAAAAAGATGCAATGGGAAATGTAGATGATATAAAGTAAAAGATATCAGAAAAAATATTTTTTAAAAAGCAAGCAAGGAACCTCAAAATTTTATAAAATGAATGATAAAAATGATTTTTTTACAAAAATAATATTTAAAAAGTAAACCAAATAAATCATTCTTCTTTAAGAAAATGGGAAATAATAAAACTATAGTTTGTTCCCTTTTATTTAGAATCCAAATAATTGAGTGGTTTTTTTCTACATTGTAATTTGATTAAAACAAACAGACAACAACGAGTCCTGCCCACAGATTTCATTTATAGAGGCTGTGATCTGAACTTTCCAGGTAACTCTCTGCTTTCTATCAGTAGCTTTGCTTGATTTCAACTCCACAGAAAATCATACCCTTCTGCCAAGAAAACCAAGAGGAAGAAGGGAGGAGAGAAAGTATTACAGGCACAGGGGACAGCCAGAGAAAATGCGCAGAGCTGAGAGTGTCTTGTTTTTGGAACAGTCAGGAGACCCATATCACTGGATTGATCATTACGTGGTTGGGCATAAGGTGTTAGAAGACTAGAAAGGTGGTGGGGTGGGAGGTGTAGGTTATGAAGGAATTTGAACACCAAATAGAAGTTTTCATATTTTACCTGGAGGTGAAATCTTAGTAATTCTATCCTCATCCATCACTCATAGCCATCTCTTTCTCTTCCCTGGCCACCAATCCAGTTCAAACCTTCCACCCCTCGTGTTGGAACAGAACAGAATATCCTAACAAATAATACATTGTATTCTTTCTGTTTTGCATTACCCCTCTCCCAAGTCAGTACTTCATAATCATCCCAAATCATAGTTCTGACATTGGACAAGGAAATTAAGCTTAACTAGCCTCAGTATCCTCATCTGTAAAGGGTGGATAATAATAGCAACTATCTCACAGGGTTGTTGTGAAGATCAAATTAGATAATATGTGTGAAGCAAAACCTTAAAATGCTACATAAAAATCAGCTATAATGATTATCATTTCACTCCCCTGCTCATAAACCTTGAATGACTCCTACATTTAATCAATCAATCAAACAACTAGCATTTATTAAGTGCTGACTGAGTGACACTGTGCTAGGAGATGGGAACACAAGGACAAAAAGGAAGCCATGCCAGACCTCAAGGAGTTTGCTCCCTATAGGAAGAAACTCTCTCTGGCTCTCTCTTTCTCTCTTTGTCTCTGTCTCTGTCTCTGTCTCTGTCTCTGTCTCTCTGTCTCTCTCTCTCTGTCTCTGTCTGTCTCTCTCACTCTCTCTCTGTCTCTCTCTCTCTCTCTCTCTATATATATATATATATATATATACACACATATATTTAAATTTGTGTTTGTATGTATATGTGTTTACATATATACATATACATATGCATACATATATATGACTATACAAAATAAGTACCTACAGAATAAATTCAAAATAATCTTGTGGGAAGGCACTAGGTCATGAATGGCTTTAAATGTCAGAGGAATTTGTATATCCTCTACTATAATTTCTTCCTCAAACTCAGCATTGTATCTCTAGTCTCCTGGCCTTAACACTTCTTTGTGTATATGTTATCTCCTCCCTAGTGAAGATCCCTTGAGTGTTGGGACTGCTTCTTGACCAATTTTTAGACACAAGTCAGTGCCCTTTCACATAGTAGACACAATGCATATGTTTTAAACTAAATGAAACCAAAATAAAGAAACTAAATGAGTGTTAGGGATACAAATAATAAACTGTGAAAATCAAATTAGATAACATGTGTGAAGAAAAATATGTGTAGAAAAAAACAAACTAAATGAGAGATGTACCAATACTGAAATCACACATATATTGACATATCAGAGTAACTCATTGTGAGGAATATTTTCTTTACTTTGAGAAAAAAAAAGTTGTTTCCCTGTAAATCTTCTCCATGGTCCTTGTTTTGTCCTTTGAGAACAATTAGAATAAGTTTGTTCCTTCTTGTTTGTAATCACTTCAGCATGGTACAAAGGAAAGAACGCTAGGTTTGGAGTTGGAGAATTTTGGTTCAAATCTAGCTTCTGTCATTGGCTGTGTGATTGACAGATAACTTAATATTTCTGGTACTCAGTTTCCTCATCTAAAAAATGAAGGCATTGGAAAAGATTTCCTCTAATGTCCCTTCCAACTCTAAATCTATAGCTCAGCTCAAATACCAAAGTCTATAGAAAGTTTCACCTGCCCCACTAATATCTCCCCCCCCCCACTAATGTTATCAATTCTGTATGTGTCTTGTAGCTACTATACCTATTTATATGATGTCTCTCTTTTACAAGAGCTGGGACTATATATTTTTTTCTTTTTTCGTATTTCTAGCACTCTGTTTACAAAGTCTAGCAAAACAAATGCTTAATAAATGCTTGTTGATCGATCAGTTGATTGATAGAATGGGATGTTATTGTACTGGATGAAATAAGAAAATATGAAAAGTTCAAGGAAATCTAGGAAAACATGAAGTGGTGGAGAGTGAAGAAAACAGTATTAAAACAATTTCATTTGTCTTTGATATAACTCTGTAAATCAGACAACAATGAAGAGGGATATTACTTAGGTTAAATACAATGGATGCTGTTGGAAGCACTTTCTTAAAGACAAAGCAAAACAACTTCACTTTCAACAAATGATGTCCAACTGCATGTGAAAACACAAGCATTTTTTGCTACTGTTTTACTTAGATGTTTGTGGGGGAACTATGTTTTTTGCCTCTATTTTTGTTAATGATATCAATGCATCAATAATCAAGAAGAATAAAAATACTAGCAAATGATTTACCTTTTTTCAAGGAGAGTTAAATTCCATCTCCAACAATGTCATTTCAAAGACTTCATTTTTTAAATACAGTAATAAGTGGGTTTGCCAAATTGGTTTCTGAAAGTGAATTTTAATATTAATAGTAATGAGGTAGCCATTGAGGAATTCAATATATATATATGAATATATGAATGAGGCATCGTGATACAGTGAAAGTGTGTCTGATTTAGAATCAGAGAACATGAGTTTGAGTTCTTTTATACTGCCGTTATTATCAATGTGGCTTTGGCAATCTTTTAACCTCTCTGGACCTCCATTTTTTTCAGCTCGAAATTGGGGACAGAGAGAAACTGGAATAGTTTCTAAGGTCACCTCCATCTCTTAGGCTGTCAACCTATGATAATATTATATAAGAACATTATAAACCTACATTATACACATATTTTGTTGCCCAAGAGATTCCTTTCAGTCTGTTTCAAAATTGCCTGGATTAATTTGTATCTTAATACTTCTTGCCCTGTGCTGTGAAATTGCTTTTCCAGATGGTCCCAGGACACTAAGGAATGTTAAGTCTACACACAAACAATCTGGCAGATATACTGAAAAATTGTTTTTCTTCCTCCATTGGCATCAACACCTGGAGAAAGATGGGACTACCTTCACTTCTTAAATTTCCTCAAAATGATGAGTTTCTTCTCTACTTTTCAAAGTTGGATAACTCTTTATATAAGATCCCAAGTCTATAGCAGGTAGAAACTGCGATGTCTAGATCCTAAAAAAGTTGATTAAATAGCTCATCAATTCTCCTATTTCAGAATCTTTTTTCCCCTTTCTTTCTTTCTTTCTCTCTTTCTTTCTTTCTTTCTTTCTTTTTTTCTTTCTTTCTTTCTTTCTTTCTTTCTTTCTTTCTTTCTTTCTTTCTTTCTTTCTTTCTTTCTTTCCTCTTCCTTCCTTCCTTCCTTCCTTCCTTCCTTCCTTCCTTCCTTCCTT
>NC_058132.1:363471356-363479656 GCF_016433145.1 Gracilinanus agilis
GTAAAGAAAGGAAAAGAAAAGAAAGGAAAAGAAAAGAAAAGAAAGGAAAAGAAGAGAAGAGAAGAGAAAAGAAAAGAAAGGAAAAGAAGAGAAAAGAAAAGAAGAGAAAAGAAGAGAAGAGAAAAGAAAAAGAATTTCTTACTTGTTAGGCCGAAGGTCTGACAGTTAAGCAGGGACAGTTTTGATATGGAGCAATCCCTTAGTTCAGGGGTCTGCAACCTTTTTGGCCATGAGAGCCATAAACGCCACGTTTTTTAAAATGTAATTTCGTGAGAGCCATACAATATGTTCAATACTGAATAAAAGTAAATATGTGCATTTTATGTAAGAACAACACTTTTAAAGTACAATAAGTCTCTGAACTATTTTTAATAACTTTATTATGTGCTAACCAATGATGAATAAAGTACATTAATTTGACTTCTGGTGCTGCATGGTTTTGCTGATTATTAATCAAAAAACAAGACTTAATGGGGCACTATAGTACTGATATAACTGCACACATACATATAGAACTCCTTTACACTAAGAAAATTGCTGAACTAAAGAGAGAAAAATTCAGGGAAGAATACTTTTTCCTCTCCCTCTCTCAAGTCAGGCAACAGGAGAAGAAAAAGCTGCCAGCCTGCTGGTTAAGCCATTTGGCCACATAAATTAAGTAGGAGATCAGGAGATTACAGAAAATAACATGACTTGTGTGCAGGCATTAGTAAGTAGTGAGGGAGGAGGGCACCTTTTCATGGAAAACTGGCCAGGACACATCACACACATTTCCAGGTACAGGTGTTTATCAGTGCTGCCTACTCAATCATTCTGTATCAAATGAAACAACTACTGGGGAGAAATGCTTCTCACTAATGAAGCACATGTAAAGATGTAATCTGACTATAGTTCCCCTTTAAGAGCAGGTAGAAAAGTTAAAAACAATAACAATCCCACAAATAGGGAGTGCAGAATCCATGAATGCACTGAGATAAAGCCATGTAAACCAGAGGCAGAGGGGTAGAGAATGTAGATAAAAGTGATCAATCACAATTCAGAACCCCAAGATGTCAGTAACAGGTGTGGAAAGAGTAAAAGGAAGGCAGAAGGAGGAACACACAGCACACCTACCAAGCCAAACTAAAGACCAGGATCCATCTCGCGCGGCAATATCAATGAGGGAGCTTCTATCTTAGAAGATAGTCGGGGTACTGAAAGGATTACGTGATGTATCATGTGACACACGATGCCATGCTTAAACTATTAGTTACTGTGCCGCGGTTGACTTTATGGCTCCTGCAGTAAGAGCCATACATTGCCAACCCCTGCCTTAGTTGATCCTTGAAGGGGAGAGACACATTTCCCTAGTTGGAGGTGAAGAGAAAAAGAAACTAAGAAATGAATGAATTCATTTATTGTGCTTCTATTTTCTTTACTAAGGATACTTATCTTTATTTGGAAAAGTTAGAACAAATCTGTCTAGGGAGGAGCTAGGTGATGAAGGGGATACGGTTCAAGACCTGGAATCAGGAAAATCTGAGTTCAAATCCAGCCTCTGATACTTACCAACTCTGTGACTCTGAGCAAGTCACTTACTCTCTACCTCAGTTTCCTCATCCATGAAATGGAGTTTATAATAGCATCTACTTAAAATACTGTTTGTAAAGCACTTTGCCTACCTTAAAGGGCTATATAAATGCTATCATAGTTAATATCTTTTGGGGAGCTATTAATGACATGCAGATTCAGTGAGAAATAGCAGTTAAGAAAGCTAATGTAACCATAGACTGAATTAAGAGATCTCTAATGCCCAGGAGTAAGGAGATATTAGAATCATAGGATGAAAAGATCATAGCTTTAGAGCTAGACTAATACTTAAAGACCATCTGGTCTATCCTCTTCATTTTAGAGAAGATAATTAAAGACAGTGTTAGGATTTACACTCAGATCCTCTAACTTCATATCCAATGAGTTATCTGTCCAACTTAATTAATTTGCCTAAGGCAAGATTGCCATTTTAAGAAGGATAGTGATAATCTAAAGAATAATCAAGGGCAGGCAAATTGTATGAGATCACAGATTTAGTGCTAAAAGAGATAACTAGTAGTGTTTGAGGCAAAACTTGAAGTCTAGTCTTCTTGACTCAAAGTCCTACACAATTCATTATGTCATTTAGCTGTCTTCAAACATTTGAAAAGCTATCTCCTAGAAGAATAAGACTTCTGCTTAGTGTCAAAGGACTGAATTAGGAAGCAAGAATACAAATTACAAAGAAGGAAATTTAGACAAAAAATAAAGTGTAGGGGAGTAAAATTCTAACAATTAGAGCTATCTAAAAGTGGAATGGATGAGTTGTTTCTCTAGGTAGTGGTTTCCCATTCACTGGAGTCATTCAAAACAAAGAATGGGTAATCATTTTTTTTTGTGTGCATCTGTTATAGAAGAAATTTTTCCTCTGGTATGAGCTGAAATGGTCTCTGAATACCACCTCTGAAATTATGTGAACCTGTGACACTATAACTTTGAGTTATTTTTAACTTCGGTTCAAGAGGAATCCCACCCACTCAGAGGCAGAGGGCATGAGATGAGGAAAAATTAAGTCAGAAAAACAGTCTTACTAAGCATGACATTTTGTGCAATGTGAATGGCACCCTCCGATCTCTACTTTCCACAATTCCATGCTCAGATCAGAGTGCCGCTGGGCAGGTCATAATACTTACCTGCCTCCTTTTATTTTAAACAATCCTGTCTGGCTGTTAATGAAGTAGGAGCTCCCTCTGAGTAAAAGAGAGATTGTTGTGGATACTGTTGAACTGTATGGATGTTACTATTTTTAATTGATTGGTTTTTCTAAAATTATGCACTCCCCTAAAGGGTAAGTAAACTAATCTCTGCAGTTTCTTTTCAAATGGTTCAACCAAAGTGGAAACTCTGATATGGAGTACAAAAAGTAATCATTATTTCCTGCCTTTCAGACCATCCTCTGCCTTCTGTATGCAAGTCAGCAAAGTTCTCTGTCTTTCTAACCTTTCATCTTTTTCCTCCCTTTGTAACTTGAGCCTGATTACTCTTTCTCTGCTGGGGAAGCAGACCCAATCTTTAGATTGCTGGGGGGAAGGGAGGGCTGTAGGAGGAGAGGAAAGAAAAGAAATAGAAAATTCTTTATTTACCCAGAAAATGATTAGAAGAACTAAAATATGGATGAGGAAGAGGAAGGATTCCCTGTCTGCCTCCTCAGATACAACCTGACTAAAATATCGTTCCAAAAAACGGAGTTGCACTTAAATGCTATCAAGGATTTTCCCTATAAAGAAATACTCATAATTAGATCTTTCTGCTTTGGTTTAAGCCAGCTGTTTCTATAGGAAGCAAACATTTCTGGCTCCAAAATGACTTTGTACAGAACTCATCCTCTTTAATGGGAGAACTGTGCACTTTGAAATAAATGATCGATCATGTGTTATGAGATGAGTTCTGGTTTTAGCCACATCCTTTGGTGGAAAGAGCAATGTGGAGGCTGTTGCTGCAGCAGAGATCTTGATGAAGCAGGATACCCATGGTGCATTTCCACCCACTCCCTTAGTCTCTCATAATTGGCATCTTCTTTTCCTTTGTACATTCCTAACTGAATTTCCATCACCTTTTTCCTTCTGCTGAGTGAATAGAACTTCAGAAAGTGATCTATATCTTAGCAAATGTGTAAAGAGCCTGAGTAAAAAGATGTAAATAAGTAAGTGCGGCATTGTGCCATGGGGAAATTAACTGTGGGGATCTACAATAGAACTGAGTTACAGACCTTATGACCAGTTAGATGGCACAGTGAATAGAGAGTGCCAAATCTGGAGAAAGAAAGACTCGTCTCCCTGAGTTCAAATCAAGCTTCAGATACTTACTAGCTGTGTGATCCTTGACAAGTCACTTAAACTCATTTATCTCCATTTCCTCATCTATAAAATGAGCTTGAGAAGGAAATGGCAAATCACTCCAGTATCTTTGCTAAGGAAACCCAAATGATGTTCTGAAGATTTGGACACAGTTAAAATGATTGAATAACATCAACAACAGCCCAGGATTTTGAATCTTCTCTGCAAAGGTCTTAAGGATTTAGTTCCTTGTAAAATCTGAGGGTATTCTCTAATTTCCTTTTGACTTGGATTAGAAGCCCAAGGTCCCAAAGGAAGGATTGCCAAGGTCATGAACATCATGACTCCCTGTGGTCCTCCTACCCCCATGATCTTGTGATGCATTATTAAATAAATATGCTCTCTCTTTCTGGTCCTGTCATTCAATGATAGGATGAAGAATTGAGTTTGTCCTCTTTTTTCCAAAGTTCCTTTGGTTCATTCACTGCAAGCCACAAATTCATTGCCATAAAAAGTCTACTTGACCTTCTGCTCATTGTAATGTTAAAAGATTCAAACATTTGTCAGTCATTTTTAAAATCCAACAGAATAGGAGACTATTTTTAGTTTTTAAAAATCTTTTAGATAAATCTTAAAGATGCTGGGACACCAGGACAAAAAAGCCATCATCTAGTGACATGTTTTTCCATTTTTAATATTGAGAAAGCAGAGAGAAAATGAGCCTTTTCCTTCTCCAGTTCCCTAACAGATAAAAAGTATTTCCATGTTTCTTGGATTAGTAGGAATAGTTTTAGGTAGGGGACATGAAAGACATAATTTTAGATCAAAAGTCAGAAAGACCTGAGTTCAAAACCACTCTCAGACACTTAAGTAACCTTTGGTGAGTCACATGACCTCGGTTTTCCTCAATTTCCTCATCTATGAAGTAGGGATCATGAAAGCATCTTATCTCCAAGGGTTGTTATAAGATTAAAATGAGATATTTTCAACAGTTCTTTGCAAAACTTATAGATGCTAATTACCATTTTAATTTAATGCCATCCAGCACTGGCCACAGGGTATGGCACATCATAGATACTTACTAAATGCTCGTTAATTGATTGGTTCTATGGAGACTAATAAAGACTAATTTTCCCTGGGAGACAACTAATGAAAGCAATGCCCTTCATGTGTATAAAATTTGTCTGCTTTAAATCTTCTGCTTACTTGTGAAGATTCCATTCCTTTGACTTCAACATCCCTTTTTTTTCACTTAAGAAAATATCTCTGTGAATAGCAATACTTCAAAATGGTGCAGTGATAGGTAAGGTAATGGAATGGAAATAACCATTGGATTGGGAAGTGAAATCAGTCATACAATCAACCAGAATTTATTCAGCACCTGCTAGGTATCAAACACTGTGTTAAGCACTAAGAAAACAAAGTAAATAGTGCCTACCTTGGAGCAGCCTACATTCTGCTGTGGTAGAGGGAGAGCTCTTATGTGAATAGATAGGTAACATAAAATAAAAACAAGATTAAGTTTGTGACTCAGCAATACTTCAACTAGATCTATATTCCAAAGAGAACAAAGATAGGTGGAAAGGACCTACTTGTACAAAAGTACTTCTAGCATCTCTTTTTGTGGTGGCAAAGAATTGGAAATAGATGGGGAATGGCTGAACAACCATAGCATACGGCTGAAATGGAATACTTGTGCCATAAGAAATGATAAATAGGAGGATCATAAAAAAATCTGAAAAATTTGTATGAAGTGATACAGAGTGAAGTGAGTAGAGCCAAGAGAACATTGTACACAGTAACAGTAATGACATATGATGATCAGCTGTAAATAACTTAACTATTATCAGCAATGGAAAGATACAAGATGTTGTGAGGAAGATAAGATTAGTTATTGATTAGGTATTAAGATGTATCTAGCAGGAAGGAGCTGGAGATGGGAATTCCAGGATGGAATGAGGAAGCAGGAAGAAGTGACTTGTGCTCTGGGAAGGACTCCATTAGGGATTAACACAAACTGTGGTTAGCCCTGGGAGCACTCAGAGTAAAAGGACATCCTCTATCCTGATTTTCCCCTGGTATCCTGAGTGGTGGCATCTAGCAGAGAGAGAAGATCTACAGTCCTGTGCCAAGGAAGAGGAGGAAGTTTTGAGATCTGGTGGACAGCGTTTCAAGCAAACCCTTCCTACTTGGTACCTGAGACCACCTTGGCTCTTGGCATCCAGAGATCATCAGTGGATTGCAGTGAGAATCCCAAAGCCACAAAGCCCCTAGCTGAGTTGCTCAAGCCTGGCAGGTTCCAGGTCTGAGGCAGTCACCCAGAGACTCCACTGCTCTTTGGGCCCTGTCAGTTTAGATTACTAAGTTAGTGTAGAAATAAGTCTTTCCTTTCCCTGTGGGTTATGTCATTAGATTTAAGGTTTTAGAGTAGATATTCCTATCCCACCTTTTAGTTGTTCATAATTAAACCCAGTTATATCCTGTTACCTTGTCTGTTGAATTCAAAGCCTCTGGCCAGAGTGACAGTTGGCTAACTGTCCTTTGTCAGTTAGGAGCAGCTTCACTGTTCAAGTCTTCATGTCCAGGTCTAGTCTCTCATAAATCTCAGTGTGTGTTCCCACAAACCACTTAGTTTATTTAATATCCCTGGTGACCCCATTACCTTTACTTATATTTTCTACAAAGATAGCTTCAAAGGATTTCTGATGAAAAAGGCTATCCAGTACCATAGAAGGAATTGATGGAGTCTGAATGTAGATTGAAGCATACCATTCTTCATTTTATTACCTCCATGAATTTCTCTCTAGTGTAAGCAATATGTCTTGTTTCACAAGATGAACATTAAAATATATATTATATGATAACATATGTACAACCTATGTCAAATTACCTGCCATTTTGGGGAAGGGAAGGGTAAAAGAGAGAGAACATGCATTGGAAAATGTCAAAAATGATTATTAAAAACTGCATCAATAGACAAAAAAACAAATTTTTAAAGATAAAAGTTTGAAGGCAAAACACTAATAGCTACAGGGACTTCAGAAATACTTCCTATAGGTTAGCTTTGGAAAACCTCTTAGAGATAATGTACCCAAACTGTATTGTCAAGCTGCCTGTGAGCTCCTGGCATTACCCTAGACAGAGGAGGGAGGAAGTGCTCACATTTGTCCTTACGTACTGGGAAGAGGAGGAATGGAGCAGCTTCCCCAGGACTGCCAGGGAACATGTGCCACATCTTCACCAACATGACTATAGGTGATTATTTTCTGTATTTTTTTTAAAACCCTTGTACTTCGGTGTATTGTCTCATAGGTGGAAGAGTGGTAAGGGTGGGCAATGGGGGTCAAGTGACTTGCCCAGGGTCACACAGCTGGGAAGTGGCTGAGGCCGGGTTTGAACCTAGGACCTCCTATCTCTAGGCCTGACTCTCACTCCACTGAGCTACCCAGCTGCCCCTTCTGTATTTTTTTTAACATTTATTAATATTCATTTTTAACATGGTTACGTGATTCATGCTCCACCTTTCCCCTTCAACCCCCCCCTTAACCCCCCCCACCCATGGCCGATGCGCATTTCCACTAGTTTTGTCATGTGTCCTTGATCAAGACCAATTTCCAAATAGTTGGTAGTTGCATTGGTGTGGTAGTTTCGAGTCCACACCCTCAATCATGTCCACCCCGACCCATGCGTTCAAGCAGTTGTTTTCCTTATATGTTTCCTCTCCTACAGTCCTTCCTCTGAATGTGGGTAGCATCTTTACCATAAATCCCTCAGAATTGTCCTGGGTCATTGTATTGCTGCTGGTACAGAGGTCCATTACATTCGATTTTACCACAGTATATCAGTCTCTGTGTATAGAGTTCTTCTGGCTCTGCTCCTTTCACTCTGCATCAGTTCCTGGAGGTCTCTCCAGTTCGCCTGGAACTTCTCCAGTTTATTATTCCTTTTAGCACAATAGTATTCCATCACCCGCATATACCACAGTTTGTTCAGCCATTCCCCAATTGAAGGACATTCCCTCCTTTTCCAGTTTGTTGCCACCACAAAAAGCGCAGCTATGAATATTTTTGTACAAGTCTGTTTATCTATGATCTCTTTGGGGTACAAACCCAGCAATGGTATGGCTGGATCAAAGGGCAGGCATTCTTTTATAGCCCTTTGAGCATGATTCCAAATTGCCAGCCAGAATGGCTGGATCAGTTCACAGCTCCACCAGCAATGCATTAATGTCCCAATTTTGCCACATCCCCTCCAACATTCATTACTCTCCTCTTCTTTCATTTTAGCCAATCTGCTAGGTGTGAGGTGATACCACAGAGTTGTTTTGATTTGCATTTCTCTAATTATTAGAGATTTGGAACACTTTCTCATGTGCTTATTGATACTTTTGATTTCTTTACCTGAAAATTGCCTATTCATGTCTCTTGCCCATTTATCAATTGGGGAATGGCTTGG
>NC_058132.1:363479756-363480701 GCF_016433145.1 Gracilinanus agilis
TCAAAACCATTTAATTTACATTTTGTAATTTTCTCTAACTCTTGCTTTGTTTTAAAGTCTTTCCTTTCCCAGAGATCTGACAAGTATACTATTCTGTGTTCACTTAACATGTTTATAGTTTCCCTCTTTATATTCAAGTCATTCACCCATTCTGAATTTATCTTGGTGTAGGGTGTGAGATGTTGATCTAAACCTAATCTCTCCCATATTGTTTTCCAAATTTCCCAGCAGTTTTTGTCAAATAGTGGATTCCTGTCCCAAAAGTTGGGCTCTTTGGGTTTATCATACACTGTCTTGCTGATGTCATTTATCCCCAGTCTATTCCATTGATCCTCCTCTCTGTCTCTTAGCCAGTACCACACTGTTTTGATGACTGCTGCTTTATAGTATAGTTTAATATCTGGTACTGCTAGGCCCCCTTCCTTCACATTTTTTTTTCATTATTTCCCTCGATATTCTTGATCTTTTGTTATTCCAAATGAAATTTGTTATAGTTTTTTCTAATTCAGTAAAGAAGTTTTTTGGTAGCTTGATAGGTATGGCACTAAATAGGTAAATTAATTTGGGTAGAATTGTCATTTTTATTATGTTAGCTCGTCCTACCCATGAGCAATCAATGGCTTTCCAATTGTTTAGATCCAGTTTTATTTGTTTGGAAAGTGTTTTGTAGTTGTTTTCATATAATTGCTGTATTTGTTTTGGTAGGTATATTCCTAAGTATTTTATATTGTCTAGGGTGATTTTGAATGGTGTTTCTCTTTCTACTTCTTGCTGCTCTAGTGTGTTGGAAATGTATAGAAATGCTGATGATTTATGTGCATTTATTTTGTATCCTGCAACTTTGCTAAAGTTGTTGATTATTTCTACAAGCTTCTTAGTTGATTCTCTAGGATTTTTTAAGTAGACCATCATATCATCTGCAAAGAGTGATAGCTTAGTCTCCTC
>NC_058132.1:363480800-363481221 GCF_016433145.1 Gracilinanus agilis
TAAGTAGACCATCATATCATCTGCAAAGAGTGATAGCTTAGTCTCCTCCTTGCCCACTTTGATACCTTCAATTTCTTTTTCTTCTCTAATTGCAACTGCTAGTGTTTCTAGTACAATGTTAAATAATAGAGGTGACAATGGGCATCCTTGTTTTACTCCTGATCTTATTGGGAAGGCTTCTAATTTATCCCCATTGTATATGATGTTTGTTGATGGTTTTAGGTATATACTGTTTATTATTTTTAGGAAAGGTCCTTCTATTCCTATACTTTTCAGTGTTTTCAATAGGAATGGATGCTGTATTTTGTCAAAGGCTTTTTCAGCATCTATTGAGATAATCATGTGATTTTTGTTTGTTAGACTGTTGATATGGTCAACTATGTGGATGGTTTTCCTAATGTTGAACCAACCTTGCATTCCT
>NC_058132.1:363484218-363537832 GCF_016433145.1 Gracilinanus agilis
AATAGTGAATAGAGTTCACTACAGAGAATTAAACATAACATTTCTCTACATAGGAATACAGATAATTAGATCTCACTGAGGCACTTAAAAAGGCAAATTTAAAAATTACAAGTTTTCTTTCTTTTCCCTCTGTAACTTATTTACCTTTTCAGGTTTCTCTCGATTTTTGTGGTTCGATATCAAACTTTCCATTCAGCCCTGGTCTTTTCTGTGCAAATACCTGGAATTCTTCAATTTTGTTGAATGCCCATACTTTCCCCTGGAAATATATAGTCAGTTTTGATGGGTAGTTGATCCGTGGTTGCAGGCCCAGCTCTCTTGCCTTTCTGAATATCGTATTCCACGCCTTGCGGTCTTTTAGCGTTGAGGCTGCCAGATCCTGTGTGATCCTGATTGGTGCTCCTTGATATTTGAATTGTTTCTTTCTGGCTTCTTGTAAGATTTTTTCTTTTGCTTGGAAACTCTTGAATTTTGCAATGATATTTCTTGGTGTTTTCCTTTCTTGATCGAATGTAGTGGGTGTTCTATGGATCCTTTCAATGTCTATGTTGCCCTCTTGTAGGACTTCAGGGCAATTTTGCTGAATTATTTCTGTTAGTATGGAGTCCAGGTTTCTATTAATTTCTGGTTTTTCTGGAAGACCAATTATTCTCAAATTGTCTCTTCTAGACCGGTTTTCTTGGTCTGTCACTCTCTCATTGAGATATTTCATGTTTCCTTCTATTTTTTCAGTCTTTTGGCTTTGTTTTATTTGTTCTTGTTGTCTTGAGAGATCATTAGTTTCTACTTGCTCAATTCTAGCCTTTATGGATTGATTTTCGGCTATAATCTTTCGATTTTCGGCCATAATCTTCTGGTTTTCGGCCATAATCTTCTGGTATTCCTTTTCAATCTGGTCATTTCTGGAGTTCAATTTGCTTATCAGTTCATTTGGTTTCTGAGCCTCACTTTCCAATTGCATGATTCTACCTTTTAAACAGTTATTTTCTTGCCAGATCTCTTCCATTTTCCTCAAAATCTCAGTTTTGACCTCTTCCATAGCTTTTGAGGAGTTTTCCTTATTTGAGGAGGGTCCGGATGCTTGTTTGTTCTCCTCCTCTGTTTGCTCAGTTGTCTGGATTTTCTCTGTGTAAAAGCTGTCAAGTGTTAAAGACTTCTTTTTCTTGTTGTTATTCTTTCTCTTCTGAACTTCCTGAGGCTGAGTAGCCATCATTACCCCAACAGCTTCTCAGATTTATCCTCGCGCTCAGTGTCTGACCACGATCTATTGGCTCCTGAGGTCTGATTTCTGGTTTTTTCCAAGGTCAAGCCCCCTGGTGGGCCCCGTTGCTTGATCTTCTGCTGCAGGTTTCTTTACAAGTCTCAGGGCGCTGCTTCCACAGTCGTATACCCGTCCACACTGGTTCCCCACTTAGGCTTTAGTTCCTGGTTGTGTCTGCCTCCACCCACGCCTCCACAGTGCCTGCGTTCTGCTCAGCCTGCGCTGTGCGCCCTGCGTCCTGCTCCCGCGCGCTCAGATTTCGCCTGTGTTCTTTGGCTTAATGGGGTCCTAAGTCTTGCTGCTCTCAGGAACAGGCCCCGGAGCTGCCAATGACTCGATGGGTGCCCCAAACTTGCTCTATTTCTTTTTAGCTGGCTTCGGAGCTACAGGTGTTGTGTGTGGAGGGGGTGGGGGTGGGGTGGTTACTCAGCCCGCGATTTCGTGAGGGCTGTTTCACCCTTTTATAGTATGGAAATGCCTCGATTCCACGTACCTTCCACGCTGTGCCCTGTTGTGGGGGTTCCTCCGTTCGTCTGGACTTGTTTTTATGTCCCCTTGAGGAGTTTTGTGTTTTTTCGGTCAGGAGAGATTAAGAGCTGCTTCTTACTCTGCCGCCATCTTAACCCGGAACCCCCCTTCTGTATTTTTTAATAAACCCTTACCATCACTTTTATAATTAATACTCTGTATTGGTTCCAAGGTAGCAGAGAGGTAATGGCTAGGTGGGGTTAAGTGACTTGCCCAGGGTCACAGAGTTGGAAGTGTCTGAGGCCAAATTTGAATCCAGGACCTCCTATCTCTAGGCACTTCTCTAGTTGCCCCATGTCGGTGGTGCTTAAGCTCAGTCTTAAAGGAAGCCAAGAATTTAGAGGCAAAGGTGAAAAGGGAGAGCATTGTAGTCATGAGGGACAGACAATTCAAAGGCATAGAAATGGGAGATGGAATGCCTTGTGTGAAGAACAACATTCACAAGGCCTGTGGCAATTCTGGAGGATGGATGAGAGTGGGGAAACATTTTAGGCATGGAGTCTAAGTAGGCTATTGCAATAGTCTAGGTCAGAGGTATCAAATATACAGTATATCTCAAAAACACTCCAGAGGACTATGGAACCAGATTAAAATAGTAATTAAGAAATATTTAAGAAAGAAAATAAAAGTATAATAGAACGTAGATAATGTTAATACAGTAAAACCTCATTTTGCATAAACAATATATTCCAAGATCCTTCACATAAGTTGAAAATCTTGCATAACAGAGAACCTCCCATTTTTAAAAATAAGTATTTCTTATACAAACATATGTAGGCACTTTATGACTCTTCTTAAGCTTATCAGAGCTTCCAGCATCACTGCTCTTGTAGTTTGGGGTCATTATTAATAACTAACTAGCATTAATGAAACGAAAAGAAGTGCTGCTCTGAAGTGGACACAACTTGTTATAAGCAAGAAACTCTGGACAAAGAAAGATGCAGGAATTAATGTATGGCCAAAAACAATGTGAGAACTCACACTAATGTTTCTCAGAGCTGGAATGAACATGATTAGGAGAACCACCATGAGACTTTTTGCCACTTGGGGAAATGGTGAGTATTTAGCCTTAGTATGTTTGAAATTAGTTACTTTGCATATTTTTCTACCTTTTCTTTTTTTTTTGATCACCATTTACATATATCTGAATTCAAATGTATTGAGTTCAGGCAAAATAAGGTCCTTTTGCATGTGTTTTTTCTATGTCAATATGCAGCCTGCAGGGATACAGCTTAATGGTCCCTTTTCTATTCTAGTTTGATCACTTCTGGTCTAGGTGAGAGAGATGAACTAGGGAGGTGATTGTGTAACCAGAGAAAAACTGATGTAAGATTCTGAAAGTGGAAATGACAGGCTTTAGGAAGAATAAGAAATCAAGGATAAAAGAAGATTAAAAACTTGGGTGTCTGGAAGGTTAGCAGTGTCTTTGACAGAAATAGGAAAGTTCAGAAAAATAACTGAAGTGGGGAAGGTAATATGTTCTTTTTACAAGTATGTTGAATTCGAGATAACTATGAAACATCTAGTTCGAAATATCCAGTAGGTTGGTTTCGAAGAAGAGCTGAAGGTCAGGAAAGACACTAGGGATGGATACATAGACCATGTATAAGACCTTTACTCCCTTTTCCATAACTGCTTAGCTGTATAGCCTTGTGAAGGTCATTCAAGCTCTTGAAGTCTGTTATCTCATATATAAAATGGCACTAATAAAATCTTGCCAGCCTGAGGATACCAGACAATCCGTTGAAATCTTCACTTTGCTACATTCCTTCTGGGGTATCCAGATTCATACTCTTCCTAATCTCTGGAAAAATTATGCCTCATTTGGACTCTACTCCTTCCCACTTAAAGGTGCAAGGTATGGTTTAGCCAAATGAGTTAATGTACACAAAATGTAAAATTTGTAACTCTATATGACTATGTAAATGAATAATATGATTAGTTGTGATGGAGGATATTTAATGAGAGATCTGTCTACCCACTATCCAATCAAGCTTTCCCTCAATAGCCATAGCTAATACAGTTTTGCCAGTTCCTTCTCTTCAGTTATATACATGCTAAGACTTGCCAAACATTTAAAAAGTCATGACTTGGCTTCCACTCCCAGAATCTTAACTAGCAATTATAATGCATAAACTCAGTAATACAAAACACTTTCCAAGGCAAGGTAAAAACTTGCCCTTAATTTAACTTTTGTAAATTCAGTTGGTAAAATGGAAGTAGACCTTTAAACCTGAGACTCAAGACCCCATGAAGTTCAAAATCCCAGGATACCATTGTATAGGAATGTGAGAGAGACTCTAAAATACCACAAGGCTGTTGCTGGAATCCACTATTAGAAAGAGAGAGCAAAATGGAATTGGTCAAGAAGGTTCTTCTCTGAAATCCTGTCCAACTACTCAGTCTCCTTGGTTGATCTTAATCCCAGCTCATGCCCACTAACTCTGGGTATCCTCCAAAGTTCTCTCCTGAGAACTTTTTACTCTTCTATCATCTCATTTTGTGATGTTATTATCAATTCCTATGAGTTTTATGTGTGGTTACAGGAATACATGACAAATGTAGTTAGTTCTACCTTACTCTTTCCAGTTTCGACAAGCAAAGCTTTACAACAAATTGCGTAGCTGTGATGCTAGTTACTAAGGGGAATATTAGGTGGGTCTTTAAGAATTACAAATGAGAAGGAAGCAAATAGTCAAAGAAAAAAAACAAACCAACATATATCTGAAAGATCTTTCTGTATTTCATGGATACAGTGTAAATCTGGCCCAGAGAAGAATTGAAATAGCTTCTCAACTGTGGATTATTTCACAAATGAGATTTAACCACTCCCCTCTGGTAAAATTCAATGAAGAATCAGCAGGTAACAGTAAAACCACAGGAGAGAACCTGTAGCACACTAGATGACATCAGCAAACCAGTAGATAACGTCAGTAGCTCTGTGGGAAAACAGTATCCTGGACAACACTGAGGTGTACTACAAGAAAAAAATAGTCATATGATGGACTAAAGACATCATTTTTTGGTCTACATTCTCTACTGATTCCAGTTTGCTGATATCTTCATTACATAGTATTGAAGGCAGGACTTTATACTTAAGAGTATTGCTGAATAATTCAGATTAAATCCAGGACATTTAAATGTATGCATGGTATTATTTATATGCCAAAGGAACCAGAGTATCTCACAATCATGCATATCACAAAGGTGGAACTGGACATGATGCCTGCTTTAGACCAGAACTTAGCACTTTGATTGATACATATGCTTAGTACCACCATACCTGACACAAGTAGGTGAGAACTTAATAAATATTTATTGACTGTTTCTCATGTGATATGATCTAGACTTTGCTACTACCTAGCACCCATAGACCCAAACTGGCTACATGCCAATTTGTAACAAGACCTCCAGCAAAGTGTCTCATGAATTTCTACTTTAAAATTTTTGTCTTTCAATTCTTTGGGAAGACATGTATGACACACATCAAATTACAGAAGACCAAAAATTGGGGGGGGGTGCTAAAATATTATATAAACAAGCTGGAATTAAATTTATATACAAAGAAACACACATATGTGTATATATCTCAAATATATACATAAAAATCAAAATAAAGTCTTAGACCAAATGCAAAAAGAAGATATCGAATAGGGAAACAATACAAATTCTTGCATTTGGATAGAAAGCAACCAAATTAAAAAAATAAGATCTCAGAAGTTTAGCTAAAAAAACATTTTTTCTAAAAACAAAAATGATTTTGGTGTCTTAGTGGACTTAAAGCATAAGCTGAGAGAACAGTGGACAGTGCCATCCAATACATTCATATTTATTTTTAGACTGCATTAAGAGAAGTATAATATCCAGGCCCAAAAAGATTGATGGTTCTTTTCTTCTCTGTATTAGTCAGGCAACATCTAAGTTATTTTGTTCTATTCTTAATACTACAATTTAGCAAGTATACCAATAAAATGGGGACCACCAGATTAAGACATCCAGGAAAACAGTGAGCCTCAAGATATGTCAAATGAAGATAAGTTGAAGGATCTAGGATGTTTAGTCTGGGAAAGAGAAAACTTAGATCAGAAAATTATATTTATATTCATATATTTGAAAATTTGTCATATCAGGCCAACAAATATTTATTATTTACTATGTGTTAAGGGGGCAGCTAGGCGGCACAGTGGATAGAATGGTAGGCCTACAGATAGGTAGACTCATCTTCCTGAGTTCAAATTTGGTGTAAGACACTTATTAGCTCTGTGACTATGAGCAAGTCACTTAATCCTGTTTGCCTCAACCTCCTCATCTATAAAATGAACTAGAGAAGAAAATGACAAACTATTCCACTGTCTGAGCCAAGAAAACCATAGATGGAGTCAAGAAGAATCAGATATGACTAGAACGACTGAACAACAACCACAACAGATATGCCCAAAACACTGCTAACTTAGCACCGTGGATTCAAAAACTGGAGGGAAAAAATAATTCATTCTTTCCTGGAGGTCACTCTGTCAAATGGAGGAGATGACATACATATGACTTCATACAAACAAGATATATGTAGGTTAGACTGGAGATGATCAACAGAGGGAAGATACTAGCACTAAGGTAGATTGGGAAAAGTTTCTTGTTGATGGTGGGCTTTTAGCTGAGATTTAACGAAAACCATTGAATTGGCAAGGTGGACATGAGAAAGCTAAGCATTCCAGACATGAGAGTCAGCCAGGGAAAATGCCCTGGACATGGAGTCTCTTGCACCTGAGGAAGAGAAAGGAGCTATTTTCACTGGATCACAATGTATGGGAAGGGGAGTAAGTCATAAGGAGACTTGAAAGGTAGGAATAGTTCAAAATATAAAAAGCTTTAAATGCCAAAGAGGATTATGGAATCACTGGTGTTTACTGAATGGAGAAGAAAGAGAGCTGGAGAAGAAGACATGGGCACATTACCACTTTATGAAAATTAATTTAACAGGTGAGTGGAGAGTGGACAAGAATGGGAACAAAGCTCAGGCAGGTAGGACAAATGGCAGTTTATTGCAATAATAAAAGCCTGAGATGACGATGGCCTGAATAAAGGTGGTGACTCTGTCAGGCTAAATAAGCAGGACTATATAAGAGAACTTACAAAGGTAGAATTAATAAGGTTAACAATCAATTGTCTAAATGGAATTAGAGAGAATGAAGAATTAAGCATGACACTTAGATTGTGGATTGGCATGAGTGGGAGGATGGTGATATTCTCCATAGTAATAGAGAAGTTAGAAAGTGGGAAGGGCTTGGGGGACATCCAGTTCAAAATTTCTAACAGGCAGTTGGAAAATGCAAAACTGTAAGTAAAGAGAAAGGTTAGGACTAGACAAGTAGACCTGAGAATTGCCAACATAGAGATGATGATAGAATTGAATTAGGAAAAAATAAAATCATTTAGTGAAATACTACAGAAGGAAAAAAGTACAGTTCCTAGGAGCTTTGGGGAACTCCTACTTTCTTGAATAAAGATCCAGCAACAATCAGAAAAGTAGAAAAATCAGGAGAAGATAGTGTAAGTAAAAGCTACATTGGAGAAAATATCAAGAGGCAGATGATGATTGAGACTGATATGCTGCAGAGAAGACATGTAGGATGAGGACTGAGGAAAGATCATTAGACTTGGCACTTAAGAGATTATTGCTAAGTATGGAGAAAGTTGTTTCAGCTGAATGATAGATAAGTATAGAATTGCCTTTGGAGAATTAGAAGAGAGAGAGAAAAGGAACTGGAAGCACAAATTATTGATGACCTCCTCAAGGCCTTTAACCAGGAAAGGGAAGCAGAGCACTATACTAATTGTGACGGATGGAAAAAGCAATGGTTTTTTGAGGATGAGGGAGGCATCCTCAAATGCATGTTTGAAGGCAGTAAAGAAGCAACCAGTAAGAAGAAACTGAAGATTAGAGAGATGTTAGGTATTATGGAAGGGCCAGTCTTCTGGAGAAGGCAGAATGAAATGGGATCATTGTGTAGTTAGAGTAGTCAGCCAGTGAAGAAAAAGGGCCACCCCTTATTTAAATATCTGGATATTTTCTTTGTACCAATACCAGAGAGGCTAATAAAGCTATAATACATCATGATGATAATTTCATCCTAGAAAAATGGAGTATGCAATAAGAGAAATTGCTATTCTGGACCTAATTCTTACCAACAAGCAGGATATGGTTTGTAACAGGAAACTTGGGGGCAACTGACAAAGGGAAATCAATCATAGTTTGACATATACCCTAGATTTGGAGAAAGTATATGTCAAAGTTTATAGTGAAAGAATAGGTAAAATCTGATGACATTTCATAGAATCACATAAATATAGAGCTGGAAGGAACCTTAGAGGCTATCTAGTTCAACCCCTTAATTTTTAGATGAGGAAACTGAGGGAAGAGAGATGAAGATATTTGTCCAGCATCACCTAGGTAATGTCCAAAGTACTTTTGAAACTGGGGGCTTTTGACTCCAAATCTATTACTTTTTCCACTGGGCAAATATCTAATGTTCTGAAGGGTAACTTGGTCCAAGAAAGAAAAAAAGCTTTTGAAAATTAATTAATGAAGACACAAATAGAAACAAATAGAAGAAAAAAGAGTTTAATTATTGAATTAATTAATTAATGAAGACACAAATAGAAACAAATAGAAGAAAAAAGAGTTTCCAAAAAGGTCCATTTTGGATGAATAGGAAAGCCATTGAAAGATTCCAATTTTAATGGTGTGGTAATGATGTTTAACTCAAGATGAATACAAAAAGAGATCCAGGGTCCAGCAAAAAAAAAAAAAAAAAAAAAAAAAGGGTGGGGGTGTGGTTAAGAATACTATAACCAGAATCAGTTCAGGCTAAAGAGAAAAAACAGAACCTGGGATTTAAAAAAAATCTATGTTGGGGTAAAAAGATAATAAAAATGATATAACTGCTGTTTGAAGTAGATAATAATAACTGATGAAGGGAAAATGTTGAACTATTCAACTCTGTTTCTGTCTTATTTCTTTTTTAAAGAGAACGATTATTTGAAGTCATAATGATAAAACAAAACTAGTCATCAGAGAGTGGAAGGTTAGTATAAGTGGGGACATAGAGTGACAATATCTAAATGTTATTTCTTATTCTATTCTCCCAATTACCTGTAGATAAGATTTTTAATCATTATTTTCTGCTATTTTGTGATCTGTGTTCTTTTTCCTCCCTTCCTTTTCTCCCCCCTCCCCAAGATGGCAGATAATATGATATAGGTTATACTTGTGCTATCATGGCATACGTAGTTTCATGTTTGTCATGTTATGAAAGAAGATACATTTCACTTATATGAGAAGAAAACTCATGAAGGAAATGAAGTGAAAAACTGCTTCGATCTGCATTCAGACTGTCATTTCCTTCTATTATCATGGATAGCCTTTTTTGTCACAGGTCCCTTGAACTTGTCATGAATCCTTGCTTAGCTGATAATAAGCCATTAACAGTTGATCATCATACATGTGTACAATGTTCCCCTAGCTCCACTCACTTCACTTTGCTTCACTTCTTTTAACTCTTTCCAGGTTTTTTTTTTATGATCATCTTGTTTGTCATTTCTTATGACACAATTGTATTCCATTACAATCATGCACCATAACTTGTTCAGCCATTGTTCCTCAATTAATATGCATCCCTTCAATTTCCAGCACTTTGCCTCCATAAAAGTAACTACTATAAATGTCTTTGTACAAATAGGTCCTTTTCCTCCTATCTTTGATCTCTTTTCAATACAGACCTATTGTGATATTGCTTAAATTTTCTTAAGGAAGTCAAGTCACCAAACTCAGATGGACTACATCCTACTGAAGGAATTAGCAGATATGAGTGCTGTAAACTACTGTCAGTGTTTTTTGAATGATCTTAGAGAATAGGTTTAGTGCTTCAGGACCAAAGAAAAGCAAATGCTATCCATTTAGATCAAGTCTATAAGCTTCAGTGATTTTGACTTCTGTTCAAGGTGAAATTGTAAATGGATGGTTTGTAGAAATTTACAAAGGAAGCAATGATCATTAAAGGCCTGAATGTCTTCATGATGAAGAGATCTTGTCACACTAACCTCATTTCCTTTTGTGATGCGGTAATAAAAATGAAGTTAAGTTAGGTTTAGCGAATATGCTAACCTATACTCTTAGAAGGCCCCAAACCAAATGGCAAATAAGACCCCCAAATGTTTATGTTATAAAGCACACTAGTAACTCAGAGAACCCAACTGCTATGATTACTAGAAGGAAAGAGCTTACCATGTGTATTCAGTGCTTGTCACATCTAGCACTTTTTAGAGGTAAATAAATGAATATTCTACTTTCTATATATAATGTGTAATTATTCAGAATAGGTTACAAATCTCTTACCTCCTTGTTTTCTTGATCTCAATCCATATTCTAATATAGTTTTAGACAACAGATCATAGAATTTAAAGCTAGAAGAAATTCTAGAGATAATCTAATCCTACTCCTTCATTTTCTGGGTGAGGAAACTGAGGTCCATAAAAGGTAAGTTACTTGCCTCAGGTCACAGACATAGTAACAGATGTAGTCCTCAATTCCAGGTTTTCTAACTCCAGATACAGTACTCTTTCTGCTACAAGACTTATCCCCCCACCCCATTTTTCCCTTGTATCTATATACTTTCTAATTTAAAGCACTGAGTACCAATGTATGGTTATCACTTTCTTCATATAATTTCTTTTTTTCCTTCTCTTTGTCACCTGTAGTTTTATCACTACATTTTGTTCTTATATTACAAACATTTGGAGATTCTTCCCATTTGGTGAAAGGTCTCTTGTAAAAAATAAAGCAGTTAAGTAAAACTAATTATATAGGGACCGCATCTAAAAATGTATGCAACATCTCATATCTATGTCAACCTTTCCCAGCTTCTCTAATAAAAAAAATTATGAACAGAAATTTTTATTCTCTCCCTCTCACTCACCATCCCACTGAGGGGAAAATAAATAAATAAAAATAAATATCTTTTAACAAATATGCATAATGAAGCAAAGCACAATTCCATATTGACTGCCCAAAAATGTGTGTCAAATTCTACATATTTAGCCTCTTACTTCTTTGTCAGGAGGTGGGTGCAATATTTAATTAATTATTAGTCATTGATCAGAGTTCTTAAGTCTTTTAAAAGTGTTTGTCTTTACAGCATTGCTATTATAGTAAGAATTGTTCTACTGGTTCAACTCTTTTCACTCTGCATCAGTTTATTCAAGTCATCCCTTCAGAGGTGTTCCACTCTTCATTCACTACAATGGAATTTGGTACTTAAGCTCCAATTGTATTTAAGGTGGTCTATTTGCTACATCATGAGCCCTCCAAGTCAAAATGAATGAATGTCCCATGAAATGATGTTTCTTCTTGCCTTTTAGCTCACAAAGAAGCCAATTCAACAACTTCTTTAATCATCAAAGAACATAAAGTCATGAGTCATCTGTCTATCAAATGACAATTTCTTTATCTTCTGCCTTGATTTATATCAATAATCACTACACATATACATTGGTTCCTGCAATACTGTGCCAAAAACTTACAATAAAGAATAATCAAAATAATAATTATGAAGTTTGTGAATGTGAATGGCCTAAAAATTATTTTTGTTCTTCCATCATTTTTTAAAGGCAATGGGGGTTAAGTGATTTGCCCAGGGTTACATAGCTAGGAAGTGTTTGAGGCCAAATTTGAACCTAGGACTTCCCATCTCTAGGCTGACTTTCAATCGACTGAGCATTCCAGCTGCCCTACTTTCATCATTTTCAAGAGGACCAATGGCATCATAAAGTAATGTCCAGACTTGTGCATGAATTGGATTTTTTAAGCCTTCAACTTCTGTCTTAATATCAGTTCTAAGATAGAAAAGCTACAAGGACTAGGCAATTGAGATTAAGTGACAGTTAGGAAGTCTGTAATGTCAAATTTGAACCCAGGTCCTCCCATCTCTAGGCCTGAAGCTCTATTTATAAATTGGATTTAAGAAAGGCAGAGTCACACAAAGTTGTCAGTCCCACTCTCTCTTCCAGAGTCCATGAAGTCTAGCAGCCGGACAGAAATCAAGATGACTGGGATTCAGGGTCACCTTGGCATTTCAATGTAAGGCCTAGCTCTAAGCATTTCACAGCACCTGCTTCAGAAACTTTCATGGGGTGTATGGGATGTTCAGGGAGAAATAGCACCTCTGGCATGAGGGCTGCTCATCTACCTTTAGTGTCCATCTTTCACCCATCTCTCACCTATAGCTCCAAAAAAGCTGGAGCATTAGCTGTAGTTATATCCCAGAGAACCATCTTGGCAGATGAACTAAATAAAGTTGGGGATAATTGATGGTCCTTAAATTCATCAGTGAGTTAGAAGGATGTCTACCTCAAGCAGGTGAAGATTTCCTCTAGCATACTGTGTGGATAAGAACAAAGTATTTTAATGAATTCTTTTAAACTTGAGTTCAAATCTACCACTGCTAATTCTACTTAATAGCTGATTGTGATAGGAGCAACATCCTAATCTTTCTTCCCATGATAATGAGGCTAGCTTTGACTTAAAAGGTAGTGAGATATTCCTCATCTGAATACCCTTCATGCCTTTTTTCTATAATTCTGCCACTACCACTGAAGAAAAGAGACTATTCAGGACTAAAGGTTATTGTGAGTTTTTATTAATTTTTTGAGTCATTGGAACAAAAAAGAAAAATCAACTGGTTTCAAACTTTCTAGGAATGAAACTGTGAATTTAGTTTAGACTCTGGACAATAGATACAGCTCAGAAGTACATATCAGACTATACTTACTACATAGATACTTCTGGCATGAACCTTTTAGGAAACCCTCTATGCTATGATGAGCCATTAGAGTCAGGTTTTCATAGAAGAATCCAGGAAGAAATAAAATTTCTACCTATGTAGATAAGAAATCTTTTACTTGGGCATCACCTGATTTAATGGCCACTCTCAATATATAAATTCTAATTAAGTCATACTCATTCAACTGAACTGCTTGAAGGCCACGGAGACAAACCAAATAGCATTTGCTATATTTGATCATGTGATAAAATTCTGCACATGAGTATACTAAAAATGAGTCATTTTCCTAAGTAATAAAAAAGTGCAGTTCAGACTTGAACTTCACTATGTATTTAAAAGTGAAATTATTCATAACATATTGTAGAAATTGTTTGAGATGGCAAATGTGATTTCATGCAATTTTTTAAAACTAATAAAATAAAAGAAATTCTATAGTGTCACATTACTTGTGAGTAAAGTGTAATAAGATCTAAGGAATTTGGGTTAAAGATATAAGCATTGGTGAATCTGATTTCGTTTTACAAACAAATCCATTTGAAGTTCAACAGAATCCTTAATAATACCAGTGTTGCAGAATCAGACTAACTCATGAAATAAAGATAAAGAATTCCAGTTAAAGAGACCTGATCTAGCTCCTGTCCTAATTTCTTTTGACTTTCTATTGCCAACACAGACAAAAAGGAAACACCCTGGAATGTCCAAGATTCAGGCACCTGGCAATAAGAAAACAAATCTTGGTGCACTTGGTGGAAATCACAATGACTATGCAATCACAAGCAGCAGAGTGGAGTGTCGTGGTAGAGACTCAGAGAAAGCTAGAGCCCAGATGTGTAACAGAGGGAATTCAATTGCACAGATGGCACAGCTGGAGCTCTGTTCCCATCAGCTGCCATGCCTGTTGGAGGCAGTTAGCCTACACCAATAAGTATGAGTTGGAGGCACTCCTTTGATGGTAATTATCTGATAATAGCCTGTGTGAGTTTTGTAGAGAGGAATTATTGCAAAGCAGGAGCTTGGGTCAAAGTCATAGGCAGGGCCATGCATAAGTAAGGGAATTCACTTCAGACATGCCTTGGAGTCCTTTCCTCAACAAACTGTTTCTGTGAGTCTGTATCTTCCTTTGGGTCCTCCTATTTGAAATTGGCACATGTGAAATATGTCCTGTCTTCTTGTTTCTGGAAGAATGGGAAAGAATAATTAAATGTAATTTGGTCTGTCTCTGGGAGGCAGGAAAGAACAAGAGAACTAACTTAATCTGATTAAATTGCGAGTGGTTGAAGCCACTGATTATAGAATAAGCTAACTAGGTTCTTATCTGATAGTGTCATCATGATGCTCAGTCTGTATCTGCTCCAAGCACATGGCATTTGAAGAATAGAGTATTCCCTTAGCCTCAGGAAAATAAGTTAATGTGCCTATAGTTGCAAAAAACCAACACATCTTTAAAAGTAAATTTTAAAGAGAAATATCCTAAGTGGTCATAAGGTAACTGGTAGTTCTTTTTTTTAAAAATTAACTTGTTTATTTAGAATATTTTTCCATGCTTACCTGATTTATAATCTCTCCCACCCCTCTTTCCTACCTGTTCCTGGAGCTGACAATTCCAACAGTGGTAATTCTTTAAAGAGTTTATTTCTATGTCTCCTTTTTCTATCTCGTTCTATCTTTCTCTAGCTCTTTCTTTCTCTGATAGGTATTATCTCTATTTTGCTGTGACTATATATAGGTGGGTACCTTTCTGTGTCTACAAATGAGACCCACTTTCTCTTTTATGTCTGTTTCTTCATTATTGCCTTTTTTTCTGTCTTTCTTGCCATCAGTAGGTAGATAGATAGGTAGGTAGACATAGAATAGGGAATTCCTACAGAATGTCAATACATGGAAAAAGAAGTTAATAGTGACGATTAAGTTGTTTTAAAGAGAAATATAACAGTTTCTTTTTCAAAAATGAGAACAGACGAAAATAAAATTCTATGTAGGAATATAGTTAATACATCAGTTTCTTCATTCAAAAAATAAGGGACTTGGACTAAATGACTCCTAAAGCCTCTTCCATCCCTAAAATTTTATTTTTCTTTGGAATCTATCTATTATATACAAACATGGATATATTTTAAATCATAGAAAAGTATATATGTATACATACATATATAGGCAATATATACTCTTTTGACATTTTAAAATAGTATACACATACTTGTCTCTGAAGTTAAATATATGTGTGTATTTTTTAATTTGAAAGATAATAGAATATTAGAAATACAAGAAACTTCGGCAATCACCTAGTCCAAATCTCTTCTTTTGGGGGTAAAATTCCTACATAGACCTTCACTTTTCCTATTCACAACCTTAAAAAATAAAACAAATGTGCTATATTTCTCCAAATAAGAAAAATCATTTAAGTTTCTACTTCTCTTTTTCCCCATGGTTCAGTGGTTCTCAATAGAATAGAGGCCCTGTAACTTCTTATAGGTATACCATATTATGTCAAGTTTTTCCCAAATGAAAGTAGAATTTAAGGAAGCTTAAGGACCTTGAGGTTTAAAGAATTCTCTTTCTTTAATATAACATGTTTTTAAAAAACCAGCAATGGTCATGATTTAGTGGAATAAACTATAGTCTAGCAGAAAACTGGATTCTAATCATGGTCCTTTCACTACTGTGGATGTTATTCAATTCAATTCAACCCATATTTAAATAGACTTTGTTCAAGGCACTGTGTAAGATGTTAAGAATATAAAACAAAAACAAAACAATCCATGCTTTTAAAAACTAAAAATTTTACTCATGTCTCAGTGGAGAGGGCACAATATGGATACAGGTGAATAAATGCAAAGTATTTTTTGGGGATGAGGGCAATTTTCCTGACTCTGTTTGCTTTCTTTTAGAACTAAGCCTATATATCCTAGTTGAATGAGTTTGGAATTCCAATGGGTAATTAGCTATGAGGGCCAAACATTCATAGGTCTCCTCTCTCTATTCCCTATTGGATTGCTGAATGTGCTGATTCCCACTGGTCTGGTTTCTCCAATAACATGATAATCTGGGGAGGAGGGATGTCAGACAGGGAAAAGTAAAAAAAGAGAAAGAGCAGCATTAGTATTAGTCATAGAAGATTATATCTCAAAACAGCAATTTCAGAGTTCAAGAACTAGTTTTATTATCTTAAAATCAAGAATTTGTAATCTCTTTATCTAGATCTGACAGTTCATTCTTGAAATCTGTGCTAACTTACATGCACAGGACAAGCCTTCAAAGGATTTGTTCTTGCATGCTTATATATTTTTGTTATATGAAATTCAATATGGTAGCCTTAATCTACTTGTGCACTTACTTAAATTTCATATTTAAAAAAAGTATAGTCATGAGACTTGTAAAACATTACCAGAGACCCTGTGTAAAAATGAGTTGTGACACTATTAGAATGCCACTGGCAGCAAAGAAAAAATGCATCCAGATACCTTTATTTTTCAAAAATACTCTATATGATTTCAAAATTATTTTCTTTCTGTCCTCAGCACAGAAATTCTATGAGATGACAGAGCACACCCTTGGTTTAGAGCTAGAGAAACTGAGTCTATAGAGGTTACACAGAAAGTCCAACAATTGATCCAGGAAGACATCTAAAACCATTGACATCTCATTTATTTCTCTTTTTGTGACCATGAAATGTTTATATCCACAAGAGAAAATAATTTAGTCACTTTTAAAAAAACCTTAACATCAGTTTAAAAGATAATTGGTCTAATTGCAGTATTGTATTATGTTGTAATAAATGAAGCAAAAATTGAAAGATTGCCAGGATAAATCTATCTAGCAAACAATGTTGGGCTTTTTCAGTTAGTACTCTTGAAACTTTGCTTCTAAAATATTGACTTGCATTCTTGGGTTAAAGTACTTATCCCCATGCTTTAGCACATCTATTTTCAGAAAGAAATGGGCTAATGTCTCTGACAGGAATAGGCATTCAATTTAAATGATAAAATATCCATTTAAAGAATGTTTTCTAGTCCTCTCCATTATCCTTTGTATAAAAACTTTTGGGGAACAGGTAGTTCAAGTATATAATTGTTTGGAATAAACCAGGGGACATTGTTCTGAATTGAACACTTTTGACATGCTTGTCAATTCTCCCTTTTGGAAGCACATGATCAAAAATCACCTTAGCAGGAGGGAAAATGTGTGTTTGTGTGCATGTGTTTCATTTTAGACAATGAAAAAGAATTTAGCCAGTTGTTAAGGATTTACTATTTGACATGTGTCAGTAAGATTCTCATTCAAAAGCCTCTCACTCCAAAGGTCATTGGTTGGATAATTCTAAATCCATATGAACTCCCTTTGGAGAAAGCTGACAAGCTCACTGCAAACCAGTCAACAAAACTCTTCTCAGCCAATCAATCAAGCTGGAGTTCAAGGACTGATGGGATTTGTGAAGTTAAGGAAAAAATGGAAAGAGGCTAAGGATTACTTTATATCAAAGAAAGCGCATTTGTTTGTATCCTCCAGCAAAGATTATTCAGCATGAATTTATAAGAACTGCATTGTGTTAAGGTTGTAAATTTTGCAATTTAGTTTGTCACCAAAATAGTTTGTTCTGAAGTGGTATCCTATTCATGACCTCTCTTAGGATTCATTACTTCTAGCAACATGTTTAGAAAAGCAGAGAAGAAACTAATAAAAAATTATATATCTGAACTTAGCTGGGTACCATTTCAGTGTCTCTACATTTCAAAATTGTGTTATTCTGTTGTGGGATTCAGAAACATTGAGCAATTGAGACTCTTGAAGAAGATAGGGAAAATATGTAACCATATAAATAAGAATAACAAGGCCTCCTTGATAATGCAGTGAATTAAATGTATTTATTAGGGACTTAACTATGTGTCAGCCACTGTGCTAGGCTAAGTAGATATAAATCATTCCTGAAAATGATGTTTGGCTGTGCTACCAAACACAAATAGAAGGGAGGTCAATCACTAACCCATACATTAGGTTTTTGTAGACCACACAATGACTTTGAAAATCATATGTTAGCATTACCTATGTTCTATTGTATTTGGGGGCAACTAGGTGGTCCAATAGATAGAGTGCTGACCCTAGAGACAGGAAGACTCATCTCTCTACGTTCGAATCTGGCCTCAGATACTTACTAGCTCTGTATGATGCTGGGTAACTCACTTAACTCTGTCTTAGCTTCTTCATCTGTAAAATGAAATAGAAAAGTAAATGTCAAACTGCTCCAGTATTTTTGTCAAGGAAACTCTAAAGTGGGGTCATAAAGAGTTGGACAACTGAATGCCCCCAAAATGTATTTTCATTTATTTTTCCAAATATATTTTAGCTGGATTTAGCTACTGGAAGTTCTTAGTGTTTTATTCTGGGAATGGCTCTTCTCTGCAATTTATAGTTGCCTTTAGTGACATGACTAAGGTCATAAAGCTGGTGCTGTATCAAAGGTGAAACTTCAATCAGTGACTTCCTGGTTTTGAGGCTAGATCTCTATTTGCTATTCCACGTTGTCTCTTATATGACTTATCAAGCATTTATTAAATATGTACTAAAAATGCAAGATGATAGGGGAAAGGCATTAACATTTGTGGGTAATAGGGGAATTGGGGAATCAGGGAGGTGGCATTTGAACTAAGTCTTGAAGATATGAAGGTATTCCAGGAGGCAGGAGAAGATGATGTTGGGTAACTCACTTAACTCTTTTAAGTTTTTTAGCATAAAGTTTTTAAACATTTTAGGAACTGGGAAGTCTCCGTAAGAACCATTTCCTATCCCCTAATACCTGGAGTTATGCTTTAGGGTAATCATATCATCTTATTACTCAAAAATCTTCCATTGCTCCCTCTTTTCCTAGCCTTTTAGGTACAAACAAGGTTTCCCAATTTTTCCTAAAAGGCAATAAATCTGTCCTTAGTACCAGATTGGCCTCTGTCTCTCTTGACTTAGGGAAGGAGGTACTTCCCAATTACCTAAGGACATAAAAAAATCCCATATATGTGAAATCAGGGGTCCTCGGACTTGGTAGAATTCTGAATGTTATGTGAGACACTATATCCAACCCTACTGACCACATTGTTTCTATATGCTATCTCCAGAGAAACCAAATGCCACTGTATCCTTGTTGCAATGGACTTGCTTTAATAAGGAAAAGTCAATCCCCTTTTGTTAATTGTTCAAGGATCTATTTGCAAGGATCTCATTTAATCCCAACATCAAATCAGAGTTCTTGAGTTACACCCATTCCTAGATGCCAGTAAGACCCCCAAATCTTAATCTGCCTTTTCAAGGCTTTCAAAACCTGCATCAAAATTGTTTTCTTTGAAGGAAGGGAAAGAGGATGGGAGAGTCGGGAGACTTTCCTTTCTACATGGGAGATGTAGTTATGATATGTCCTTCTTGCCACAGTCATCTACTCTATATCTGTCCTTAATCCCATTCCTTCTGGTCTTCAACAAACAGCCCTCATTTTTCCTCTCTCCCCACTCATCTTCAGCTTCTGGCTATCTAATCATTCCTTCTCTATTGTCCTGGAACAGGAGTCGGCAACCTTTTTGGCTGTGAGAGCCATAAACGCCACATTTTTAAAAATGTAATTTCGTGAGAGCCGTACAGTGCTCACAGTGCACGCTCCTGTAACAGTGCCTGAAAAAAAAATTGACTTTATGGCTCCTGCAGAAAGAGCCATATGTTGCCAACCACTGCCCTAGAACATTCCCAAGTCTGTCACCTATAAGGATGATATTAGAAAATAAGTATTGTTTTATTAGTTTAAAGATAAGAAGTAGAGAAGCTGGCTTGAGGAAGAATTGGAGTTTCAAATAGAGCTGAAAGTGTTCATTTCAACTGTTGGCAGTTATAACTGTTATTTCTATGACAATTGGCATTCCAGGAGTGGCTTCTGACAGTCTACAAAGTCACATGCAGCTTCTCTCTCTCTCTCTCTCTCTCTCTCTCTCTCTCTCTCTCTCTCGTTTTCTTTTTCAACTTGGGAAACACTATTCATTTACCTGTTACTGTCTATAGATTGGTTAAACTGTGAAAAGACCAAAGAAAACCTGGTCTTTGGTTTGGACTCTGAGTCTGTTAAGGCTCTAACTTGATTCTTGTGGAGACTCAACCAGCTAGTCTTGGTTATCTTTATAACTTAAAGGCAAAGTTAAGAGTTATAGTGGTTAGATTCATTTAGAATAGTATAAATTTGGTTAGATAGATCAGGGAAGATTACCGTAGCCTGTGAATCACAGGAGAAGTGATTCCTTGCGGGACCTGGGAGTTTATTTGGGTGTAGTTAGAATCCCTTAGAATTAGAAATCTTTTTTTTTTCTTATATATATTTAAATAAATTATTTATTTTTCATAAAAAGAGTCTCTTTAGCATTTCTCGCACCTTGCATTGCTCATCTATTATTATTATAACACACCCATCCTTAAAAATCTTCCATCTCCTTGAACTATTATCTGACATTTCTCCTCCCTTAGCTAAACTCCTAGAAAAAGTTATCTAAAATAATTGTCTCTATTTTCTCTCCTTTCTCTCCTAAACCCTTTGCAATCTGGTTTCTGACCCCATCACTCAACTGAAACTCTCCCCCTAAAGTTACCAATGATTTCTTAATTGCCAAATCTTATCCTTCTTTGCTTCTTATCCTTCTTTACTTCTGCTGTTAACATTGTTGACCTACCTCTCTTCTTGGATAATTGCTCTTCTTTGGGTTTTGTTATACTACTCTCTCCCAGGTCTCTCTGTCTGCCTGTCTGATCAGTTCTTCTCAGGCTTCTTTTATTGGCTCATTATCCATATCACAGCCCCAGGCTCTATTGTGGGCTCTTTTCTCTTCTCTCTCTCCATTCTCTCTTTGTGACTTCTTTAGTCCCCATGGGTCCAATTATCATCTCTCTGAAGATGACTCACAGATCTGTATATCCTGCCCCTGTCTCTACCCTAAACTTCAGTTCCACAACACCAACTGCCTATTGGACATTTCAAAGTGCATATCTCAGATTATCTATGTCTAAAACAAAATTCATTATCATGTTTCCACTAAAATCTACCTTTCTTTCAAACTTTCCTATTTCTGTCTGTCACTATTATTACTGCACTTTCCCAAGTTCATAATCTCTGTATTATTCTTGAGTCTTCAGCTTCCCCTCTTTTCATATATCCAACCAGTTGACAAATACTCCTGTGTCATTTCTATGACATCTCTCATATCTGATCCCTTCTCTCTACTTACACCAATTTCAAGAGTTCTTCACCTCTTGCCTCTTAATTGGGATCCCTGCCTCAAATATCTCCCCACTATAGTCCATACTTCAATCAGCTACTAAAATGAATTTCTTTAAGCACAGGTCTGAGTATGTCACTCCTCTAATTAATAAATTCCCCTGATTTCTTATTGTTTCCCAGATAAAATATAAATTCATCTCTTGAGTTTTTAAAGACCTTCACAGTTTGGCCCCAATCTGTCTTTTCAGCCTCATCACATCTTACCACTGTACTCTGAGATTTTGCCAAATTGACCTTCTCTCTGTTCCTTACACACTACTCTCCAGTCCCTTAGAATTTAGGATTTATCCTGGAATAAAATGAGACATACCATAATTAATCAAGAGTGAATAAAAGCTTTATTTCACTATTGAAGAAGTATATTCAACAAGGATGAGCAATGCAGAACTAATTGATACAGTAAATAGAGCATTGGTCTTGGAGTCAGGAAGACCTGAGTTCACATATGTCCTCATTCAGTAGCTATGTGACCTTGGGTGAGTCACCTAGTCCCTATTTACTTCAGTTTCCTCAATTGTAAAAAGGGGATATTAAAAGCACCTATTTCGTGGGTTGTTTTGAGGATCAAAGTTGATAATATTTGTAAAGCATTTAGTATAATGCCTGGCACATAGTAGGTGCTATATAAATGTTATTATTATTATTAATATGTAACATTGATCAGCTAAGCATATTCCCTTTCCTGAATTGTCCATTGTGATTCATGAACCAAGCATCAAGTGAGTTCCTGAGGTTCTATGTGACTAATTTGTAGTCAGGTGACCATAAATTAAGAGTGTATCTCAGTGGATAGAATGCTTGGGCTGGAAGATGTGAATTGAAATCCAGCGTCAGACACTTCTTAGTTGTGTGACATGGGCAAGTTAATTAATCTCTGACTGCCTGACAAAAAGGATCCAATGTAAAAAGAAATGGCAAACCATTCCAGTATCCTTGCCAAGAAAATCCCATTCAGAGCTCAGTGGTCAATGGGGTCACAAAGAATCAGACAATACTGAACAACAACAATATTAACAAAAAAAGACCATAAATTGATGTCAAAATCTTGACTATTTGGTGTCCTGATCCAACCAAGACCCCTGTATTATCTCAATGCCTTTTAAGGGAAAGTTAGTCTAACTTCCATGAGGGGAGGGGTTAAGATAATGATCATACCACATCATGGCTTTGGGATGGCCATTCCCTATGGAAAGAATGTTCTCCTCTCCTCCAACTCATGAAATCCTTCTTTTCAGAATGCAGCTCAAAAATCGTGTCCTAACTGAACCCTTCCCCAATCCTCAACTGCTAATACCTTCCCTTCCTAACTCGCTTATGTTTATTTATCTTTATTTTCTATATGTTCATTCTATATAAGCTTATAGATATTCTTGTTAGCTGTGATCTGAACTTTCCAGATTATATTCAACTTTCTATCAGAATCTCTGCTTGGTTTAGACTCCACAGAAGAGCATTGTCCCCTTTTGTGACCTCCTTTTTTAGCTTTCTTTTGTTTGTTGTATTCAGTCATTAGATTGTAAATTTCTTAGGGTCAAAGGTTATCTTTCATTTCTTGCTTCTATCCCCCCCACTTAGTATAGTGCTTGCCACATAGTAAATTAGTGCTTAATAACTGTTTGTTGTATTGCATGTAGCCAAAGAGATAGATGAATAGATAGAGAGATAAATAGATGGATAGATGATAGACAGATAAGATAGAGTATAAATTTATATGTGCACTTATTGACTCCACTGATGAAATATAAATTCCTTAGTATTTAAAAATTTTGTATTTACAAACCATTCTTTGTATTTATAACCAAGCACCTAGGATAATAGCTGGGGAAAAGTAAGTGCTTAATAAATGTATGTTGATCAATTAATTAATGTAGGAAGTACAACTACCTAGAAATCAATAATAGGCAAAATCCAAGAAAGAAGTTAACAATTAAACCCTTGAGCTCATATCTGTACAGAAATGAAGAAAATGAGTGCAAGCTGCATAATGTTATAAGTAAGATTAGATTAGCTGGTTATTAGGTATTGATTATGTATTGATTAAGAAGTACCTAGCAGGAAGGAGCTGGAGCTGGGAATTCCAGGTTGGAATGAAGGAGGAGGAAGTCTGTCTGTGCCCTGTGTGTGTGGACTCCATTAGTGGTGGGCAAAACTGTTGCCAGCCTGGGAGACCTCAGAGCAAAGGACACCCTGCTTCCTGTTTTCCCCTGGGATCCTGTGTGGTGTGGCATCTAGTAAAGGACAAGATCTACAGAGCCAAGAGAAGAGGTAAAGTTTGAGTACTGGAGGACAGTGCTTCAAGCAAAACCCTTAGTTCCTAAGACAACTTTAGCTCCTGGCATCCAGAGATCATCAGTGGATTGCAGTGAGAATCCCAAAGCCACAAAAGCCCCAGCTGTACTCAAGCCTGGCAGGTTCCAGGTTTGAGGCAGAAACCCAGAGACTCCATTTATAGCTCCTTGGGCCCTGTTAGTTTAGATCACTTAGATAAGAGTAGAATAAATCCTCCCATTTTCCTGTGGTTTTATCTCTTAGATTTTAAATATAGAAATCCTTTCCCACCTTTTAGTCTAACATAATTAAAGCTGTTAAGTCCCTTTTACCTTGTCAGCCTGTTACTATACTCTGCTCTAGTGGAAGATGGGTGACAGTTAAGATCAACAGCCATTCCTGTGGAGATCCAGTAAAACTCTGGTCTCTTCACACTGGTCCAGTCTCTCATAAATCCTAGAGTGTGTTCCCACAAACCACTTAGTTTATTGTAATATCCCTGGTGACCCCATTACTTTACTTATATTTTCCTACAATAACTAGAAACTTTCATAAAAAGGATGAAAATTTGACCTAATACTCTAACACAGTGATGGGCAAAGTTTTTAAAGAGGGGGCCAAAGGAAAGGAAATGCTCATCTGGCAGTCTGTTTCTAAGGCAACTCTTTCAAATTTTCATTGTATTGTATCCTCCTCATATTCATCAGATTAGGAATTATGTCTCGTGTTGGAATAGAACATTTCAGGGGGCCACAGTTTGCCCATCACTGCTCTAAGGGAAGAATGATGCAAATCCCTGCATAGAAAAGACCAGGGAATTTGCTTTCAGAAAGGTATAATATGCAGTAAAGTGAACTGCTTTTCACTTTGAATCATCTCTTAGTATTCTTTAACTGATTCTGATCTGCTAGTCATATAATAATGAGGAACAATTTTGACTGGCTGCATAACTGGATAGGGAATGAATTCAAAGGGCAGTAAGTAGCCAGGGATCCCACTCTTTCCTACCTAGCTGCTGTCAGGGTTAAAGAAAAGATGTTGCAAGAGGAGAAGCATCAGGCCCACTGACTGTGAGGCCCAAATATGGACTGTGAATCCAGGTCTCTATTGAACTCTTTTTATCTGTTCCTTCCTTATTTCAGATGAAGGAAGTTAGAATTTCAAAAGCAAGGGAGAAAGAGCCACCAGAAGTCTAGAAATAAAGTCCAGGCCACGATTTGCCAGAAGCTGGACAATGAGGAGTAAAGCCCCACTGTGTAGCTGAGTTAGAATTAGCAAAGATGCAGCTGCGCCCAACTATCAGCCATGTAGAATTTGGAAATGAATTCAGTGGGGCAAATGTTTTGTAAAACTCTATTTCAGTCTGTTCTCTCCAGTGACTAATGTGTTTTTGGGGAAAGTATATTACTTATTTGTTGAGGAGAATATGTTTGTGCTTCTGTTTTTGTTGTATCTTTGTTGTAAATGTCTCTTTACAAAGCAAATGGTTGTTAATTGGTTAAATAGAACTAGGGCACTATTCAATTATTAGCAGTAAAACAGTAATTAATTAGTAAGCAACTCAGTTAACAGGAAGGAAAATATGCCAGAATGAGGGCTTCATCCAGTATCATGGAAGAAAGACACCTCTAACCTTGGTGGGCATTTTTTCTCCTCTACTATCTCAATTTTCTCCTTTCTCATTCTTCTGACCTTTTGAAGCCCATGAGGTCATTGTT
Source organism: Gracilinanus agilis (assembly GCF_016433145.1). Taxonomy (NCBI): domain Eukaryota; kingdom Metazoa; phylum Chordata; class Mammalia; order Didelphimorphia; family Didelphidae; genus Gracilinanus; species Gracilinanus agilis. Next base: position 363,509,125 of record NC_058132.1, read on the forward strand.
CTTCCCAATTTTCTTCACCTAATATCAGCAAACAAACAAATGATAAAGACCTGTATTCATACAGGCCATTCAGTATTGAACTATGTGTGGACCTTGGTTGGGGAGCACCTAAAGCCTCTTCCATTATTGCATTTTTCCCCTCACTTGAAATGGCTCCAAATTTTGCCTAGAACTAAGATCTGTATTTTTATTCCAATATTCTACCAATATCATTGTACATCTGTGAGTCACAGAACATGACATCTTTTCAAAAATGAAAAATGTGCACTATTCAGAGGGCAATAAAGATGTTCATAGAAGTGACGAGCAGACTGCAATAAAAGGAAAATATGGAACTATGATGAAGACCTGAAATAAAGGATGTCATCAAATAAATATATGGTTGAAAAAAGAGCTAGTTACCTGACAAAAACAAATGTTGATTAATAAACAAGTCAAACTATTTGCTCATTAAGGCCACTTAATTTCAAGAGGAAATAAAGGATTCAAGTATGCTTCATAGACTCATGGAAAATTTTTTAAAAATTGGAAAAGGATTTTTAAAATGGGAAGGCACAGACACGTGATCTTCATTACTGAAGAATATAATTAAATATAGGAGAGACCATGAATACATTTCAGTAAGGAAAAATGTCCTGACAATTAGAACTGTCTGAAACTGGGATGGGCTACCTTTGGAGGAAGTAGCCTTCTCACAAAAGATCTTCAACAGAAGGCCACACAACCTCTTGTCTGAGATACTATTCAGTCAATTCTTATACAAGGATGGTTTGGAAATAGATAACTTCTTAAGAGCCGTAACAAACAAATGAAAATGTCTGCCATCACATTATTAGGTTAGATTAGGCTTTGTGTTCTAAAAGATGTGATGGAATAAATACTTCCACTTTTATAACAGAAAGTTCACTTTTTATACAATGTTCTGATTTCAGAAGTTGCAATTTCAATATTCAGAAAAGGACTGAGGGGACAGCAAGGTGGCTCAGTGGACAGAGAGCCAGATCTAGAGATGGAAAGTTCTAAGTTCCTATCTGGCCTCAGTCACTTCCTAGCTGCATGACCCTGGGTAAGTCACTTAACCTCCATTGCCTAGTCCTTACTACTCTTCTGCCTTATAACCAATACACAGTAATGAGTCTAAGATGGAAGGTAAGGGTTTAGAAAAAGAACAAAGAAAAGGGCTGAGAGTGAGACAGATCTGCTCCCAACCTCCCAACTTCAGAGTCCAAGCTCATGGTCAGAATCCCTTCCTCTTTCACTATTCAGGACATGAAGCATGAGGAGAAAGCCTGAACATGCATTGCTGCTAATAGAGAGGTCCATTACGTTTGGTTGTGTCACAGTGTATCAGTCTCTGTGTACTATGTTATCCTGGTTCTGCTCCTTTTTTATATATTTTTTAATGATGTTATTTCATTACATCTGCAGATCCTGATCTGACTATGCCCAGAAGATGCTTAAAGTTGTGTGAAAAGTGGTCCCTGATCTCTCAGATTCTGTGAGCAATTAAAAATGGAATAAGTTAAAGAGCTGAGGCCCAACAAGTAAATCCTATGTTCATATTTAAAAGGTTTATCTGAAATGAATCCTATGTATGAAGATACTCAATCTTTTTTAGAAATTTTAAAGGTCTTTGATTATGCACTAGCAAAAATCATTAGGCAGGCATGTCTCAGAGCTATAATAGGATATTACTCAAAAGTACTTACATATCAAACATGATGCTTAATACTGGAGATGCAAAGAAAGGCAAAGATACACCTTATGTGCCCTCAACAAGCTCACATTCTAAATGAAGACAACATACAATCAACTATATAGTCAGATAGTTAGCATTTATTAAATACTTACTATGTGCCAAGCACTGTACTAAGTGCTAGACATCAAAGATACATACAATAGAAAATAGAAAATTATCTCAGAAGACAGTAGCAACTGGGGAGGTGGGAGGAGTATTGGGGTACAGAAGGTGGGATTTGAGCTAAATCTTGAAGAAAGCCAGGGAAGCCAAAAGGCTAAGGTGAAGAAAAGGCACTTTCCAGGCAAAGGCTATAGCCAGTGAAAATTGATGAATTCTGGAAATAATAGTTTTATGTGCAAAGGAATATGATAAAGCCAGTGTCACAGATTGTTGAGTTTACAGATGGAACTAAAGAATATGCATAAAGTAAAAGCAGGAAGGGACAAGGTTGTTAAGAGTTCTATAAGTTTAATAGAAGATTTTTTTGTTTGATCCTTTAGGAAATAGAGCATGTTAAAATTCCCCCTCTCCATTAGGGAATGGCTAAACAAATTGTGGTATCTGTTATTGATGGAATACTATTGTGCTCAAAGTAATAATGAACTGGAGGAATTCCATGTGAACTGGAATGGCCTCCAAGAATTGATGCAGAGTGAAAGGAGCAGAGCCAGGAGAACATTGTACACAGAGACTGATACACTACTGGCAGCAATGCAATGATGCAGGACATTTCTGAGGGACTTATGAGAAAGAACACTATTCTCATCCAGAGAAAGAACTGTGGGAGCAGAAACACAGAAGAAAAACATTTGCTTGATCACATGGTTCAATGGGGACATGATTGAGGATGTAGACTGATCACTCAAGTACAACTATTAATAATACGGAAATAGGTCTTGATCCGTGACACATGTAAAACCCAGGGGAATTGCTCATTAGCTACAGGAGAGGGAGGTAGGAGGGGAGAGGGATAACATGAATCATGTAACCATGGAAAAATATTCTAAATCAATTAATTTGATTAATTATTTTTTTAAAAATTCCCCCTCTTCATTACCCTAGGTAAGGTAGTATTTTCAAAAGAGTGTTGACTATGGCTTCAGAAAACCTAGGCTGAAATCCCAGTGATGGCCAAGTCATTTAATATTTCTGAGCCTCAGTTTCTTTTTCTGTAAAATAGGAACCATAATAATTGTATCCTTAAACTCCTAGATTGGTTGGGTGGAAAAGAACTTTATAATAAATTTCTTTATAAACTTCCTACTTTATAAACTTTAAAGCATTGTGTAAATAGAATTTGTGTGCTTCATAATAGTTTGGGTAGGAGATATAGGAAAGGAAACCATTAACTCAATATCCTTGTATGTGATTCTGGTAGGATCCTATGATAGATCCTTTTCCATGACTTTGATGAGGTTCTTTAGGATGCTGCCAGCCCCTGGAGTCCCCACACCTTCTAAGGGTCTGTAGCTAGACCTCTATTCCTTGTGAGAATACCTGTGTATGTTTCTATTACTCTCTTGGTAAATATGTTTTTGGTTTCCTTTGTTTTACATAACTGCCGCCTGTAATCTGGCTCCATTAGTGCCACTGTGGGTGGTAATTGAGCACCCCTTACCTTCATGTGCCAATTGTCCTCATCACTTCTCCTCTCTCTTTTCATCAGAACCTCAGGGGGTGGCAGTTGTGACTCTTTTCCCTCTCAGAGACTAATGTCTTTATAATATCTTGCCACCCGAATTACACTAGTATGTGCATGCTTCTTGTGCTGTAAAGACTGCATCTGGAAGCCAGGAGCAATTACTAATGGCTGACTTCTAAGTAATGTTTTACAATAATACATGGAAATTGCACCCCTCTTCTAGGGGTGGGGAGAGATGAATTAAATAAAATATCATTTTTTTTCCTATTTTCTTTAGGGGTAAATTTCTACCTTTCATGTTACAATTACAGGGGAGTGAGTGCTTCTAATAAAACCTTCCTAAGTGCGGTAATTCAGTAAAAATGTCGACATTAGTCATTGGAGCAGACTTTTAGTAGGCCCATTCTTTTTCTTCCTGAAAAAACACTGATGTTAACAGAATGTAACTGATGGTACATTTTTTTTTTTTGCTAATCCCAGGCTCCAAAGTTGCATACTTGGTTAGAAATTTAAAAGGAGCCATCAGTAGATAAGAAGCTCTGCCTGTCTGGAGTTCCTCCTGTTTGGGCTTTCTTTCCTATTCCTTTTGTTATTGCTATGCTAGTTGTTTAGTTTGAATTACTCTTCAGGGTTTTCCATGAAAATATTCCATTAAAAGAAATTCCCTTGTCTAATTAGTATAATTCAACTTTTGTTGCCCCTAATCTTGTCTACAAAGCTTAGACTGAAAAAAAAAAATAAGAGCGTGACATTTCTAGGAATGTTCAAACAGATTTACTATTTATCCAACATCCTGAATTCCCTGGACATTGCCCCAATTCAGCATTTCCACATGTGTCTAACTGGAGTTGCAGATAATGTCCTTGACATCCCATCAACTCACCGTGATGGCATTATTGTTGCTCATGAGAGAGACCCAGCCAGGAGCTGCAGAGTGGAGATCTTAAGGGACAGAGGACCCTATTTTCATGTAAATATCTCTAATGATGTGAATTGGAAGGAAAGGAGAAAAAGAGAGCAACATCCAGCTAAATTGAATGCTTTGTGGAAGGATTCAGTCTGTGAGATTGATAACATGTGATTAATAGAGTAAGACATCTGGCCTGGTTTGCTCAGTTGGAGAGCTGAAGCCACAAAGGCTGTCTCTTTGATCTCTGTGCAAGCTGTTTGCACAAAGAAAAATTACTGGTTCCTAGATGTGGAATGCTCATCTCACTCCCAATGAGCCATCTTTTCAATGGTTTGCTCATAATTCAATTACAAATAGCTACAAAATGCAAGGCAATCTGCTAGATATTGGGGGAGATGAAGACAAAAACAGAAAAGTTCCTGCCCTCTAAGAGTCTGCATTCTACTTGACCCATCCTGGAAGAAGAAGTACAAGAGAGCACTGTCTCTTGAGTACATCAAGATGGGTTTTAATCCATCATCTAACCATTTTTTGCCCATGTGACCTTGGACAAATCCCTTCTCTTTGGGTCTCAATTTTCTAGAAGGAAATTAGGAATTCTGAGAAGCAGAAAAAAAAAAAAGATGGTGATGCACTTGAGGCACAAGAGACTGGTATAGGAAAAGGTATAAAGATAGAAAACATAATGTTGAATAGGGAAAAAGGAAGTGGGCCAATTTTTCTGGAACAAAGAGGACATGAGGAGGAATAATATGAAATGTTTTGTGGTTTAGTAGCTTTGGAAATTTGGGGGCTTTTGGGGGGGTTGTTTATTCTTTTAAATAGATTTAATCTCAGGTATCTAAACCCTCAATCTCCTCCCTGCATCACTGAAGGTACTACTCAACAAAAAGATGTTTCTATAAATTGTGTTTTAATGTTTCTATCAATTCAGACTGTAGAGTTGGATATTCACAAGTTATTCTTCAAATATTAATTCTCTAGCTATGTCTAATGTTCTCTTGGTTCTACTCATTTTGCTCTTCATTATTTCATATAGATTTTTCATCTTTTTAAAAATTTACTTGCTCATTGTTTCTTACATTGCATTAGTATTCCCTCACAATCATATATCACAATTTGTTTAGCCATTCTCCATTTGATGGATTTCCTTTCAATTTCTAGTTCTTTGCCACCACAAAGAGAAGTGGTATACATATTTTATAACAATATAGATTCTTACCTTTTTTTGTGGTTTTCTTGGGAAACAGGTCCAGCAATGAAATTGTTAGGTCTAAGGATCTGCATTGTTCTGTAAGTATCTGAGCATGATTCCAAGTTGCCCTCCAAAATGGGTGAATCGGTTCATAGTTCCACCAACAAAATGTGTCCCCATTTCTCCACATCCTCTACAACATTTATCATTTTGCCCTTTTACATTTTATTCAATCTGATAGAAATGAGATGATATCTCAAAATTGTTTTGATATGTTTAGTTGTTTTTCGACTCCCATTTGGGGTTTTCCTAGCAAGGATATTAGAAAGTTTTTCCATTTCCTAGATGTGAAAACTAAGACAACAGAGTTAAATGATTTGCCCTGGGGCACACGACTAGTAAGTGTCTGAGGCCAGATTTGAACTGATGAGCCTTCTTGACTGCAGGCCTAGTACTCTGTCCACTGCTCTATCTAACTGCCCTAAATGGGATATTACAACAGATTAACTAACTAATTAATTAGGGAAGCCAAAAGCAAGAACTATCTTCACTTTTGTATTTGAATAAGCAGTGTCCTAGAGTACTTCCTGGTAAACAACAGGCACTTAAGAAATGATTATTGATTATTGAGGGGTTGTATATCAATTTGGAAATGGATAAATAAATTCTGGTATATGATTGTAATGGAATACCATTGTGTTATAAAAAATGATGAGAAGGATGATGTCAGAATGACCTAGAAAGACTTATATGAACTGATGCAGAGTGAAGTGAATAGAACCAGGAGAACATTGTAGACAGTGACAACAATATTGCATGATGGTCATCTGTGAATGACTTAGTTATTCTTAGCAACTCAGGAATCTAAGAATGCCCAAGGACTAATGATGAAAAATGGCAGAGAAAGAACTGATAGAGTTTGAATCAAACTGAGACATACTATATTTCACTTTCTCTCTTCATTTTTTTTTGTTTCCTTCGGTTCTTTTCCACAAAATGACTAATATGGGAACATGTTTTGCATTATTGTATATATAAAATCTATCTCAGATGGCTTGTTATCTCTGGAGAGAGGAGGGAGGTGAGAGAGTGAGGGAGAGATTGGTTCACAGTTCTAAATAAATGAAGATTAAAATTGTTATTTTTTTCATTTAATTGAGGAAAAATATTAAAAGAAAAAAAAAGAAATTATTTTTGTTTGACCTAAGTGTGTTATCCCTTCCTGAAGAAGTCTTATGAAATAACTGAGACCACACAGTAGTTAGGAAGACTGCAAAGAGTAGACTCTCAGACGAGGTCAGTACTGCATATAAAAATCTCTCCTAAGGGCAACTAATCCTTAAGTCAGACTTTAAAAAACATGCTTGCTTTCCATGTTTTAGACTGCTTGGGGTTTTAAAGTGAGAAATCTCTTTTGGATTTGTAAAGCTCATAAAAAGATAAATTCACCTTCTGTTAGTTCAAGGATTTGAAAAGAGAATACCTCTGTGTTGCTGAGTACACTCTGAATCATGCTTGTAGGTTTTGGAATTTTGCATAAGTGTTTTACTGTGTCTGAGCAAACAATAAATAAAGACATCTAAAGTAATGAGAGCTATTTAATGGCTTGAAATTAGTTTGTCTAATGGTTAACCAATGGGCTGAGGTTTAAGGATTAATAATCAGGACCTTGAGTGGAAAAAAAAGTTTTCAAAGAAAACTGGGAAAAGGGCTAGACAAAGAAAAGAGAAACTAGGTTCAGTCTTTTATAATGCTAATTCTTTGGATTTATATAGCTTCTTTGATCTTTACTACCATCTCTTCAATCTTCAAAAAACCCAAGAAACTGGTAGATGGCTGGTATTATTCTCTTCTAAATTAACCTTTATGAGTCCTACTTTATTCAAGGTCAACAGCAGTTGAGAAAAGAAGACCAAAGTCAGTTGGATTTATACTCACAAATCACCAAAGATTTCTTAATAGTACAATACCAACATCTTATTCAAATCCAGCTTCATTTAACATATTAGCATGTGATTTGTTTTAAATGGGCCATGTTGAAGAGGTTTTTTTTCCCTTTATTTTCCATTCTACCCCTTAATTGCATTATAAGTGGGAGGATCTGAGTGAGAACAATTCACCTTATTCTACAGAATGACTCATTGAAGCTAAGAGTGTCATAAATGTTTTCTGAGCTTATAATTAGGTGCAAGTTGCAATCAATTTCCATACTGTTCCAACTACATATTTTTCTTCAGAGAGACACTTGAATAAGTCAGCATTTCCCGTACCAGGGGTTCTTAACCTTGTTTGTATCATGAATCTCTTTTGGCAGAATAATGTTTTTAAATGCATGAAATGAAATGTACAGGATTTTGAAGGAAACATTACATTAAAATACAGTTATCAAAATATGTTCAATAACTCATGGACTTTCAAGTTAAGAATCCTATTCCTATATGTGTGGGGTCTACTTCTCAAAACAAAAATTGGAAGATGAGTTGTTTTCCTCGCAACACCACCATGAAATAGGTTAGGACCATATTATAGATGACCTTGAATGCTAACCTTAGGTGGACTTAGCTTAGCAAGCAGTAGGGAAGTATTAAACACTTTATCCAAGTCAAGGACATGGTCAAAACCATGTTTTAGGAAAATTAGTCTGGCTCCCTCTTCCCAAACTAACTAGATCAGAGAGGGAAGTGACCAACAATAGATAGAATAGTTAGATTTTTGTAGAAAAAAATAGCTCTTCAGTCAGGATTGTAATGCAAGGTGGCTAACAGAAACTTTTTGCTTCTGTAATTTCTAACAGTCACAAAAAGTCAGTTAAACATCTTAGAATCTTCAGAAAGAAAAAAAAATAAAGAAATAAGAAGCCATGGGAAAAGAGAATTTCAAGGCACATATTCCCTATAAACAGTTAACACTTACAAAGCATAAATACATTTCTTTCCCTTTTTAAATTTCTTTTATTTCAAATGTTTCTGTTCCACTATCTACACTCTTCTTACTCCTATCTCAAGTCTTTCTTTCTCTGGTTCTTCAAGAAATCTATATCTTATATCAGGCTTTACCCAGCTTCTCTGCCTATTCTATTCTAGTAACACCCTTTGGAAATATCTTATCATACTCAGAGAAATGGGTCTAACTAGGGTCTATAAAATATCCCCAAATGATATGTACACATTGTCTATTCCTTTTTTTATTTTTTCTTTTATTATTATAACCTTAACCAAGTTATTCTTTATTCCAATGTCTAGTCAAAACTCCAATTATTTAATATAATGACTTTAACCTTAGCACCTAACACCTAGGGATAGAAATATCTCTGCATAACATTTATTTTACCAAAATTATGCCTCACCTCCAACAAAGAAATCTAAAAATTAAAACCAATTGATAAGAATTTATTAAGTATTTACTAATGTCAGGCACTGTATAAGGTAGGAAAAGTTTCTCTTCATTTATTCATCGATTGTTAAAACTCTAGTGTTCTGAGCAAAGATACATAAGATGGCCCCTAAAATCAGGGAGTTTATTATCTAGTAATGTCTTTACAATATACTGTGATATTTTCGTGAATGTTACTGTGCAGTCTGATATGAAATAGATAAGGCTTTTTCTCAGCTACCCCATGATATTCAGATTATTCAATATGGATTTTAAATGTATTTTCTCTATGATCCACCCTTTCTGCAAGGCATAAAAGCCTAAAGAACAATTTATCTTTCCAACTTAAGACTACCTCCCATTTTCTGTGCATTTAATTATGTAGCACTTTCTCATTCTGGATTGCAGGATGTAGGAAATGATTTAGAAGGAATAGATCATGAAAATACACTTGAGAACTAGGAAAGGCATTTAAGAGAATGCAGTGTTCAAAGAGAGCAAGTAAGTCTGGCTGATCTGCAAATAGGTCCAATGACTGAATCTCCCAATCTCAGAGCTAGAAGGGCAGTCAGAGGCCATACAATCTAGCTCTTACTCAAACAAGTGTTACTTCCCAAGACAACTCATTCCACACACAGATACAAAAGAAACAGACAGATTAAAACAAAAAACAAACAATCCAAAAAACAACAACAACAACAAAAAAAAAATCCTTTCCCTTCCTGACTTTCCTGTGACTATCAAATTTGTACCACTAACCCACACTCCCAGGCACTTCTTTTTTTTTTTTTTTTTTTTAAACCCTTGTACTTCGGTATTGTCTCATAGGTGGAAGAGTGGTAAGGGTGGGCAATGGGGGTCAAGTGACTTGCCCAGGGTCACACAGCTGGGAAGTGGCTGAGGCCAGATTTGAACCTAGGACCTCCTGTCTCTAGGCCTGACTCTCACTCCACTGAGCTACCCAGCTACCCCGCCCAGGCACTTCTACTTCCAATCTGTGCCAAGGCCTCTCATCTTCAAAACATCTTTTGTATGCCTCTTTCTCTCCTTTGATACTGTCACCATCATGGTGAAAGCCCTTATCACACCAAAACTGAACTATTTCCATAGCCTAGCCCATAATTTCTACCATTAAATTGGGAACTCCTTGAGAACAGGAACTGTTTTTGTCTTTTTTTCTCTCGAAGCACATAAAAAGTATTTAATAAATGCATGTTGATTTGATGTAACTTGATGTTTAACAAAAGTCATACGGTTGAATTGTTTTTACATCATTGTCATTAATTAACATTTAATGTGGGTCTAGCACTTGTATGGAGTGCCTGGGATGGCATCTCTCCACATGGAAGGACTAGGAAGTTTTTTTCTGGTAGAATCATTCTAATGTGAATTGATACTAAGTACAGGAAGTTAGGCAATGAAGGTTAAGTGACTTGCCCAAGGTTACCCAGCTAGGAAGCATATGAAGGCAGATTTGAACCCAGGATCTCCTCTCTCTAGGTTTGACTTTCTATCCACTGAGCCACGTAGTTGCCGTTAATCACTTGTTGAAGAAGCAACTCTTTGAGTAGCTATGGAGACATTCAGAAAGATCTATGAGCCTCGGCCACTTCCTCTTGCCTTCTTTGCTCTAGGACAATGATGGCTTTTAGAGATCAAGGGTCCAAACTGCAACCCTCACATGGCATGTGAGCATCCCACAGATGCCCCAGACAGGCAAGGGAGGAAACGCTCCCATTGGGCTGCTAGGCAGAAAGTTGGGTGATGTTAGAAATGTCTTCAGGGGTACATGGAGAGGGGAAGGGGAGCAGCCCCCTCTAGCATGTGTGCCATAGGTTTGCCAACACAGCTCTATGAAGTTCTCAATGACTTTTTTGTTTACAACACCTGGTGAGAGGCTATGTTTTAAGCGGAAAGACCTTGGTCCAGTCTCTCCTTCTGTTATGATCATTGAGGGACTTGATTGTAAAGATGTAATTGTTAAGAAAAGGTAAAGTAGAAAGCCCCAGATGACAAAGGAGCTTTAAACTTTCCTTAGGTATAAACAGGAAATCAGGTAACACAACTAAACTTCCTGTAGAACCCCCTCAACCAATCACAGTGTGTTTCTTCAGGAAGACTAGCCTCCTGGCATCAACTGATATTTCAATTAATGATAACTAAAACAATAATATCAGAATAACAATGATAAATCAATAACACATCTGACTAATGATATTACTGATGGTAGATAAGCTTAACTTCAGGGAGTAAGACTGGATCCTCCTCTGACCCTTCAACTTGCCCTAGAACTTCCTTGAGGCTGACCTGTTGCCAGGTCAACCAACAAATGGTCAGTAGCTGGACTGACATTCATAAAGAAAGCTTTTACTGGTGTAAATCAAAACAACAAGGGAAATTGGTAGAAGGGAAGAGGGTTATTAGGAATCCCTAAATGAAGTTAGAAACTTAGTTTTAAGTATTGTATCTAACAGCTTCAGAATGTTGATAGCTGAACTAACCAGGCCCACTGGCCTAGGCAGGCCACTGGTCGATCTGTCTTGCTTTGGTGGACACTACTTGCCTATAGGAAAATTAGATGGCAAATTGATTGAAGATAAATTGATGAATAGATGCTTGACTGCTGACCCAGGGCTGACAAGCCCTGGACCAGATGAAGAATTATCAGTTGATTGAAATATATTTTGTTTCCTAAGAGATTGTTGGGTTTGTCAATGAGATGTTGTTATTGGTCAGCTAAGATAGACAAACCTACCTAAGTTATCTAAAACCCACTTCTCCTCCCTCCACTTTGTATCTCTGGCTCCAAAATGAGTCTCTGGGTCCAGTCTCTGCCTCCCTTATATAGGCCACAGGCCAACTGACAATTGGTCTCATGCCCCAGGATGGCACCAGGAATCTCCCAAGATTCCAGGTGTCCAACTGCAAACTGCCCACAGGCATGGCTTCTTGTACACCCTTGCAAAACTTAACTTACACCTGACAGAGAAAATGATCCCATGAAAGGCCTTAGTTCTTGCTCTCTGCATTTATTCTTTTCCATTCTAGATGAAGGGAAAGGGATCTCCACAACCTTGGAAGATGAAAGGTAGAACTGCAGCTGGACCTCAGAGCCAATGTAAGAGGGACCCTTGGGAGTGACTGTTCTCTACCATGCCATAGAAACCTCCTCACTGAGGTAGCTAGATGGCTCAGTGGATAGAGAGCCAGTTGTGGACTCAGGACATCTTGGGTTCAAATTTGACCTCAGACACTTCCTAGCTCTGTGACCCCCCCACCCCCCACTGTTTAGTTGTTACCACTCTTCTACCTTGGAACCAATACACATCTTGATTCTAAGAAGGAAGGTAAAGTTGTTGTTTTTTTAAATTAATGTTAAATGGTTAAATGAAACTGGAGCATTTGTCACTGTTCACTGGCCATTAATTTTGTGGGAACATAGTGGTAAGGGCTTTAGCAAATGGCAATAGAGATGAAAGAACCTTTTTCTGATACTCTAGAACCCCTAATGTTGCATAGAACAGCCTGACTCTGGGAGAGGGAAACAAAGTTCAGGTGCTTCACAATTTTGCCTTCCTGATCGCTAGCTCTGCTTAGCAACTGCCACTAGCACAGTGCTGTAGTTTGTATGGTCATTGCCCAGTTGTTTCAGTTCCTTCCATTTTGAGGAAGTTCTAATACTTAGGGAGTTTTTCTTCCTATTCTGCAGGAACCTGCCTATCTATAAATTCTACCTTTTATTTCTAGTACTGCCTAATGTGGTCAAACATAACAAACATAAACCCTAAGCTTCTGTCTTTGTGGAGCCTTAAACATTTTTGTTGTCATTTTCAGTTATGCCCAACTCTTCATGACTCCATTTCAGGTTTTCTTGGCAAAGATATTGGAGCAGTTTGCCATTTCCTTCTTCAGCTCATTTCACAGATGACGAAACTGAGGCAAATAAAGTTAAATGACTTGGCAGGGACTGTGTAGCTAGGAAGTGTCTGAGGCCAGATTTGAACTCAGGAAGATGAGTCTTCATGACTTCAGGAAAGCACTCTATCCCATCTAGTTGCCCAATGTGAAGAATATGATATTACATATGAAAAACAAAAGTCAGTTAATTTTTGTTGTATTGAATCAAATTGAACCTTATTTCACATTAGACTTTCAGGAACTAAAAGGCAATTAACATACTTACCCTATTAAGTTTTCTCTTCTATAGCCTAACCATCTCCAATCTATATTAATGTGAGGCAGAAAACAGACATCAAATCTGACCTCTCTTCTGTCTCTTTTGTTAAGTTTTATTTCTCCTTCTATCCCCTTATTTTTATCTCTTCTTTTGCTAAACCCAGTCATTTATTGGCTCTTTGCTATACTCTCAGGATTATTTTCTTTCAGGAGTTTATCCTGTCTCTTTTCAACTACCACCTCTAGGGGACTTATTATGATTCCTAACTCCAGCTCCAGCCTTTCACTAACTCTCCCTATAAACACTAATCCTTATTCTTCACGTGGCTCTGCTATTACTTCAAATTCATTTTCTCAAATGGAACTTATGTCCTACACCAAATCAGTTTTCCCTTCCAATTTCTATCACTGATACCATTCTTCTCTCAATAACTTATACTTGTAGTAATTCTTACCGTTTTCCAGTCCTTTCAAAATCCTTTCAAATTTCCAATCTTGTATTTGATATAGAGGGCTAATATTCTGTTTGAACTCTCATCCATTACATGTTCTCTTAGCAGAATAGATAGGGGTTTTAAATCAAATAGGAAAGCATTTAACTAATATAATAGTTTGAAAAATGCAAGGAATAAATCAAGCAATAGAAACATTCTTAGCCTCTTATACATAAATGGATGCAACTCTCCTAGAAAACTCACACCTCAGTGGTTGTGTAGTTTTTGAGGGTTTGGGGGGAAGATTTGGTTGTTCCATTTCTTTTTTCACCTTTACCTACTTTGCTGATATAAAAGATGTACCACAGCAGGATTCACTGGGGCACAGGGAGACATTTGCTTCTTTCACTTGGAGTTGGGCTCCTAGGCATGCCTATGTTTAACAACTCACAACTCATTTCCTTGCTCTGAGAGCCCCAGGAATATTATGAGATTGCCAAGCTCCTCAGTGGAACCATTGAAGACTCTCCCAGAACATAGTTAAGCCTTGTGATGAAAGTTTCTATGCCTAGGCATATATTTCCGGGTATGTCTATCTGGGGAACACTAATTGAACATCATGGCAAACATACCTGAATAGGCATACAAATCCAAAGTTCTGTTTATCTAGTCCCAATTTCCTATTGATTTTGCCTCTAATGTATATTTTAAACCTATTCCTTCTCCTTTTTTGTTCCATTTATTTATCTTATGCCTGTCATAATAAGCACCCTCCTTAATGTTCCTCCTATTCCTAGTATTTCTCCTTTTCGATCAATCTTTTATACTACCACCAAACTAATCTTCTTAAAAGATTGATTTTAGTAAACCATAAACCATCAGTGGCTCTCCACTTCCCATTAGCTGTCCTCTTTCTTTGAGCTAAAATATTATTTACTGATTATACAACATGGACCAAGAAGGTAACAGTGTAGTCTTGTAGGAGAAAATGCTGGATCTTGAATCAAGAGAAACTTGGGTTTCTGACTTTGACACTAGCTGTATAAATCTGGACAAGTTTCTTAGACTGAGAATCAATTTTCTCATTAATTAAATAAGTATAATAATAGAAGTAAAATCTACCTCACAAGGTTATTATTATGGGGATCAAATAAGGCACTATATATAATGTGTTTTGTAGGCAGGCAATAAGCATTCATTAAACAAAAGCTATTTGTCAGCAGTGTGGTAAGGCCTGCAGAAATGAATACAAGTAAAAAAGAAAGGAAATCCTTTACCTCAAGGAGCTGAAATTCTAATGGGAAAAGACAAGACATACAAGGGAGCTGAAAATGGGATATATATCTTTGTTGGGAAGATACACACATTGTAGCTTGTTATAGAAGTCCAGCAAGTTGGAAATAAAGCAGGGAAAGGAATGAACGTTGTCCAATTTGAGACCCTCTCCAAAATGGAGGCACTGGGAAGACAAAGGGGACAAGGGGACCATCATAGTGGGGGATCTTCCAAAGTGAGAAGATTACAAGTAAAGATGGAAGGTGGATTGAGAAGGGATCAGGTATTGAAGGAAGTTCCAGGGTAAGATTGAAGGTGAAGCATGGAGTTGGTGTAGAGAAAGTCAGAATCTTTAAATATATAAATTTTAAAGCACTAGATAATATCTGATTTCATTCTCAATCATTTTGACCATTAGTTAAACAATGTCTTTCATGAATACCTCACACCTATGCATGTCTCCCCAGTTGTATTATGAGTTCATAAATTGTTCACATATTTCTCATTTCTTATACATTCTTCTCAACCCAAGGCACATAAAGATGAATCCAGGATTGGGAGTCAGAGGACTTGAGTTCTTCTATAAAACAAGAGGTTTGTATTGAATAATTTGTGAGCTATGTTTCAGATCCAAAAATTATTATACTATACAATAGGAATAAAATGACCACTTTTTGAACCAATGAAGTAGCTAAATTAAGAGATTACTTTTAGACAGCAGAAACCATTGCACATACATATATATTTAGGTAGTGAGTTTATTTTGCTTCATAGTAAAAGTGTTTTCAAACTAAAAAATATGATAATAATAGAAGTTTAAATATGCCCACAATATTTAAGAAATAGCACACTTTAATGATTTTTTTTGGTTGTTCTTCTTTTTCTTTTTAAAACCCTTACCTTCCATCTTGGAGTCAATACTGTGTACTGGCTCCAAGGCAGAAGAGTAGTAAGGGCTAGGCAATGGGAGTTAGGTGACTTGCCCAGGGTCACACAGCTGGCAAGTGTCTGAGGCCAGATTTGAAACTAGGACCTCACAGTCTCTAGGTCTGGCTCTCAATTCATTGAGCTACCCAGCTGTCCCCAGTTGTTCCTAATTAAAAAACCATATAGCATTCAGTATAGTTAAAATGTTAACCAAAAGGACTGTGAAATAATAAAAGAGGATATGCTCTCCTTTTCACTGAATAAAACAAACCCCATACAAAAGAGAAATTTATGTAGAAAAGTATACAAAACATGGACTTCATTTTCTATATTGTCTGTGAAATTAAGATATTGACTTTAAACTTGGTTTTAGCCTGGCCAAGATGCCAGCTCATAAATTCCTTTGAACACATTTGTGATTTCATAGACATGGGAAAGTTCAAGGGAGGGATCTCCTTCCATCAAAGTCAACAGAACTTTCTCAGTACTTATAGCTTAAGAGAATTCTCTGGGGCACTGGGAGGTTATGTGACTTCACAGAATCAGCCCTGGTTTTTCAATTGATCTCAGAGCCTATATAGCTGAACCCTTTCATTTTACATATGAAAAATTTTAGGACTAAGGAGAATAAATGACTAACTCTAGAGTTCTGAGACCATCATATGTGAGGCAGAACTTGAACCCAGACTTTCTTTAAAATAAGCTCTCTGTTTGTTATACCATGCTGAGTCTACTTCATGATTCTCCAAGGTAAATTAAAAAATAAAGTTTTTTTCTCCAAGGGTCATGATTTCCATCTCCACCCCAATTAATATAATCACAGAAGGCTCAGAGAGATAGATTAAAAGAGAAGAATCCTAGTGACCTTCATGATTATTCCTGGAACTCTAAGGGTAGTAATATTCATGGAGTCTTGATTTACCAATGCAATGGAACCTAAAACAATAGAGAGATTTCAAGAATTTCTGATAAAATGATCAGAATGTTGACGTGCAAGGATAAGAATCAATAACAGAACAGAAAAGGTAAAATTATTTGAGCAAATTAAAGAAATGATTTGATGATCTAGTGCTAATATTCTAATGAGGGAGAAGGAATAAGTGGCCATTCAGAATCTTAATATCTCCAAAGGGTACTGAAAAAGATAAATAAGAAAAACAGAAGGCCTGAGGATAGAACCATCTGTTCTAATGGTTTAAAGAGGAGTATTGTAAGGAAGGGTAAAAGGAATACATTATTAAAGAGGTGAACTAGAAGGGGGGGATAGAAATGCCTTTTTCTCACAACAACAAAAAGATACAAACATGGAGTAAAGGTAGAAGGAGTAGGTATAGATAAACTTCAGTCTCTGAAATGGATAAAAAAATGATTGAACATTGACAAAGACACAAAGATTTTGTGTTAGAATTCATAAAATTCAAGAGGGAAACAAGTGAGGATAGGGAGGGGATTAGGTTAAGAAGGAAAATAGTATAAGAGAGGAAAGAGGAAAATATTTCTGATTTTGATAGAGAGTTTAAAAGCACATAAAAAAAAGAAAAAAGAAACATAGAGTCTAAGGGAGTGCCTTCAATTGCCTCCATGGCAAATGTCTTAACATATTGTAGTAATGTTAATGTAATGGAAATATTGTTGAACTACAAGAAAAAAAAAACAAAAAAGATAATTTCTGAGATAGTGTGAACTGATGAATGATGAGAACATAACCAAGAGAACAATTTATATAAGACAGCAACACTGGAGTTAAAAAAAAATTTGAAAGCTATAAGAACTCTCATTAAAGCAGTTTTCAAACATGTTTCCAGTGGATCTGGTGGTGAAGCATGTTAACCAATTCTTGAAAGAGAGGAGATATACAAAAGGTTTCCAACATCCATTTTTAAATTTGTCCACTGTGTGGATTCATTTCATTTGACTATGCTGATATAAAACCTTCCTCCTTTTAACCTTCTTGATTTAAAGTTGAGGTGAAGGATACATTGTTGAGTAGAGGGTTAGCAATAGTGATTCCAAAAAAGAGAGCCAGTGTAACATTTGTTTTAACTAAAAGAAAATAAAAGCCTGTCTTTGGAATCAGTATCATATTTGTGTCATAAAAGGAGTTTGATAAAACTCCTTCTTTGTTCCTTTTATCAAAAAGTTTGTATGGTACTGGGATCAGTTGTTCTTTGAATGTTCGACAGAATTCACTTGTACATCCATCTGGCCCTGAGGATTTTTTCATAGGAAATTCCTTGATGATTTGTTAAATTTCTTTTTCTGAGATGGAATTATTTAAGTATTCTATTTCCTCTTTTGTTAATCTAGGCAAGTTATATTTTTGTAAATATTCACCCATTTCACCTAGATTGTCATATTTATTGCCATATAATTGGGCAAAATAGTTCTTAATAATTACCTTAGTTTCCTCTTCATTAGAGGTGAGATCACCCTTTTCATCTTTGATATTGTTAATTTGATTCTCTTCTTTCTTTTTTTATTAGATTAATCAGTACTTTTCTATTTTATTTGTTTTTTCAAAGTACCAGCTCCTAGTCTTATTTATTAGTTCAATAGCTCTTTTATTTTCTCAATTTTATTAATTTCTCCTATAATTTTTAGGATTTCCAATTTAGTTTTTATCTGGAGGTTTTTAATTTGTTCTTTTTCTAGTTTTCAAGTTACAAGTCCAATTCATCAATCTCTTTCATCTCTATTTCGTTGGTATAGGCACTGAGAAATAGAAACTTTCCCCTGAGTACTGCTTTGGCTGTATCCCATAGCTTTTGATATGAGGTCTCCTCATTATCATTCTCTTTAATGAAGTCTGTAATTCTTTCTATGATTTCTTTTTTGACACACCAGTTTTGAAGAATTAGATTATTAGTTTCTGTTTAATTTTAAATTTGCCTTTCAATGGACCTTGTTAATTATAATTTAACCACATTATGATCTGAAAAAGTTGCATTTATTATTTCTGCTTTTCTCCATTTGTTTGCAATATTTCTATGCACCAATACATGGTTGATTGTTGTATAGGTACCTTGTACTGCAGAGAAGAAGGTATATTCCTTTTTATCCCTGTTCAATTTTCTCCACTTATCTATTAACTCTAATTTTTCTAACATTTCGTTCACTTCCCTTACTTCTTTTTTTTTTCATTCAATTTATCTAGTTCTGAAAGCATAAGGTTTAGATCCCCCACTAGTATGGTCTTACTATTTATTTCCTCCTTAAGCTCCTTTAATTTCTCCTTTACAAATCTTGATGCTATACCATTTGGTGCATAAATGTTTAGTAATTAAATTACTTCATTATTTATAGTACCCCTTAGCAAAATGTAACTTCCTTCCTTATCTCTTTTAATCAGATCAAGTTCTACTTTAGCTTTGTCTGGTATCATGATTGCTACTCCTGCTATTTTTTTTTACTTTAGATAATGTGTAATCTTATTCTTGAACCAGGCCTAGGGTACAATAGAACTCAGAGTGTTTGATACATTCAGTAATCCAGGTAAATGACCTGCTAATGAAACTTCTCTTTCCCTCACCTCTACACACACCCAATGACTGTCTGTCTTTCTATCTATCTATCTATCTATCTATCTATCTATCTATCTATCTATATATATATATATATATNATATGAAAAATTTTAGGACTAAGGAGAATAAATGACTAACTCTAGAGTTCTGAGACCATCATATGTGAGGCAGAACTTGAACCCAGACTTTCTTTAAAATAAGCTCTCTGTTTGTTATACCATGCTGAGTCTACTTCATGATTCTCCAAGGTAAATTAAAAAATAAAGTTTTTTTCTCCAAGGGTCATGATTTCCATCTCCACCCCAATTAATATAATCACAGAAGGCTCAGAGAGATAGATTAAAAGAGAAGAATCCTAGTGACCTTCATGATTATTCCTGGAACTCTAAGGGTAGTAATATTCATGGAGTCTTGATTTACCAATGCAATGGAACCTAAAACAATAGAGAGATTTCAAGAATTTCTGATAAAATGATCAGAATGTTGACGTGCAAGGATAAGAATCAATAACAGAACAGAAAAGGTAAAATTATTTGAGCAAATTAAAGAAATGATTTGATGATCTAGTGCTAATATTCTAATGAGGGAGAAGGAATAAGTGGCCATTCAGAATCTTAATATCTCCAAAGGGTACTGAAAAAGATAAATAAGAAAAACAGAAGGCCTGAGGATAGAACCATCTGTTCTAATGGTTTAAAGAGGAGTATTGTAAGGAAGGGTAAAAGGAATACATTATTAAAGAGGTGAACTAGAAGGGGGGGATAGAAATGCCTTTTTCTCACAACAACAAAAAGATACAAACATGGAGTAAAGGTAGAAGGAGTAGGTATAGATAAACTTCAGTCTCTGAAATGGATAAAAAAATGATTGAACATTGACAAAGACACAAAGATTTTGTGTTAGAATTCATAAAATTCAAGAGGGAAACAAGTGAGGATAGGGAGGGGATTAGGTTAAGAAGGAAAATAGTATAAGAGAGGAAAGAGGAAAATATTTCTGATTTTGATAGAGAGTTTAAAAGCACATAAAAAAAAGAAAAAAGAAACATAGAGTCTAAGGGAGTGCCTTCAATTGCCTCCATGGCAAATGTCTTAACATATTGTAGTAATGTTAATGTAATGGAAATATTGTTGAACTACAAGAAAAAAAAAACAAAAAAGATAATTTCTGAGATAGTGTGAACTGATGAATGATGAGAACATAACCAAGAGAACAATTTATATAAGACAGCAACACTGGAGTTAAAAAAAAATTTGAAAGCTATAAGAACTCTCATTAAAGCAGTTTTCAAACATGTTTCCAGTGGATCTGGTGGTGAAGCATGTTAACCAATTCTTGAAAGAGAGGAGATATACAAAAGGTTTCCAACATCCATTTTTAAATTTGTCCACTGTGTGGATTCATTTCATTTGACTATGCTGATATAAAACCTTCCTCCTTTTAACCTTCTTGATTTAAAGTTGAGGTGAAGGATACATTGTTGAGTAGAGGGTTAGCAATAGTGATTCCAAAAAAGAGAGCCAGTGTAACATTTGTTTTAACTAAAAGAAAATAAAAGCCTGTCTTTGGAATCAGTATCATATTTGTGTCATAAAAGGAGTTTGATAAAACTCCTTCTTTGTTCCTTTTATCAAAAAGTTTGTATGGTACTGGGATCAGTTGTTCTTTGAATGTTCGACAGAATTCACTTGTACATCCATCTGGCCCTGAGGATTTTTTCATAGGAAATTCCTTGATGATTTGTTAAATTTCTTTTTCTGAGATGGAATTATTTAAGTATTCTATTTCCTCTTTTGTTAATCTAGGCAAGTTATATTTTTGTAAATATTCACCCATTTCACCTAGATTGTCATATTTATTGCCATATAATTGGGCAAAATAGTTCTTAATAATTACCTTAGTTTCCTCTTCATTAGAGGTGAGATCACCCTTTTCATCTTTGATATTGTTAATTTGATTCTCTTCTTTCTTTTTTTATTAGATTAATCAGTACTTTTCTATTTTATTTGTTTTTTCAAAGTACCAGCTCCTAGTCTTATTTATTAGTTCAATAGCTCTTTTATTTTCTCAATTTTATTAATTTCTCCTATAATTTTTAGGATTTCCAATTTAGTTTTTATCTGGAGGTTTTTAATTTGTTCTTTTTCTAGTTTTCAAGTTACAAGTCCAATTCATCAATCTCTTTCATCTCTATTTCGTTGGTATAGGCACTGAGAAATAGAAACTTTCCCCTGAGTACTGCTTTGGCTGTATCCCATAGCTTTTGATATGAGGTCTCCTCATTATCATTCTCTTTAATGAAGTCTGTAATTCTTTCTATGATTTCTTTTTTGACACACCAGTTTTGAAGAATTAGATTATTAGTTTCTGTTTAATTTTAAATTTGCCTTTCAATGGACCTTGTTAATTATAATTTAACCACATTATGATCTGAAAAAGTTGCATTTATTATTTCTGCTTTTCTCCATTTGTTTGCAATATTTCTATGCACCAATACATGGTTGATTGTTGTATAGGTACCTTGTACTGCAGAGAAGAAGGTATATTCCTTTTTATCCCTGTTCAATTTTCTCCACTTATCTATTAACTCTAATTTTTCTAACATTTCGTTCACTTCCCTTACTTCTTTTTTTTTTCATTCAATTTATCTAGTTCTGAAAGCATAAGGTTTAGATCCCCCACTAGTATGGTCTTACTATTTATTTCCTCCTTAAGCTCCTTTAATTTCTCCTTTACAAATCTTGATGCTATACCATTTGGTGCATAAATGTTTAGTAATTAAATTACTTCATTATTTATAGTACCCCTTAGCAAAATGTAACTTCCTTCCTTATCTCTTTTAATCAGATCAAGTTCTACTTTAGCTTTGTCTGGTATCATGATTGCTACTCCTGCTATTTTTTTTTACTTTAGATAATGTGTAATCTTATTCTTGAACCAGGCCTAGGGTACAATAGAACTCAGAGTGTTTGATACATTCAGTAATCCAGGTAAATGACCTGCTAATGAAACTTCTCTTTCCCTCACCTCTACACACACCCAATGACTGTCTGTCTTTCTATCTATCTATCTATCTATCTATCTATCTATCTATATATATATATATATATATATATATATATTCTTTCTATCTACCTATAGATAGATAGGTAAATTCAAATTTTTAATGTAACTTAGCTTATGCCCTATAGTATACTCATTGAAAATAAGCTGTTAATGATATTCTCATTCTAGAATTTATCAGCCAATGCTGACCTCTTTGAAACTGAAGTTCCCCTGTAGACTTTGTGTCAATGAGCTAAAGCTCCAGCTGGCTTTTTATCTCTCTATCTCTTATTTCCTCTTTCTTTTCTCTCTCTGTCTCTCTATCTTTCTCTGTCTCTCTCTCAACTCCTAAATATTGTATCCCACTTGGTGTCAAGTCTTCTCACTCCCATCCTGTTATCTTCTCTTCCCCAATCTTTTCTAGTTTCCTTTTTGTGTATTGTCTTCTCTCATTAAATCCTAAACTTTGAGGTCAGGGACTTATTCTTATTTGACTCTCCACTGCTTAGCACAGAGCCTGGTATACAGTAGTATTTTTATAAATGTTTATTAAGACCTTCTCTTAAAAAGGTCAGTCACTTTCATTTCCCATAAAGTGTTTGGAAAGACTGAAGATGAGTTAGAAACACACTCTGTAGAACTCATGTAGCTGTGACTCTGGAAGTGGGGATGGTTAAGCACATGAGAGGTCAGACCATAATAATGTCCATATCAAAGATGCCAGCAAAAATAATGGAAGAGAAGAATAACAAGGATATTTTGGTCTCTACTGGGGGCCAGCCCATGATCTAAACATAATGATTGAAATTTAAATCTAAGCACATTCCGGATAATAGACAAATCAAAGAGATTTATTAATAGCATCTACCAAAGGGACAGAAGAATTAAAGATCCAAAACATTGAGAAACTAATTGTATATGAAGATAAACAACTTTTTCACCAAATGTATGAATGAATAGATTAACAACTGAAAAGAAAATGGCTTGGAAACAAGTCAAAATGAGGATGTTGACTGCAAGATCAATTCACTAAGCTGAATAATATAATTCAGGACATGAATGTTGAATGATAGTATATTCCTGCTTGTTCAAAATTGAAGGCAAGTGAGCAGTTAGGTTTCTCAGTGGATAGTCAGGCCTGGAGTTGAGAGGTCCTCAGTTCAAATTTGACTTCAGACACTTCTTAGCTATATGACCCTGGGCAAATCACTGATCCCCAAATGCCTATCCTTTACTGCTCTTCTGCCTTGGAACTGATATTCAGTATCTTTTCTAAGACTGAAAAAAAAAGTTGGAAAAAAAAGGAGTTGAAGGCAATATTTAAACTCAAAGATTACCCAGAGAACCACCTCAAAAGGAGAAGAGAAGAATCAATCAATGCCTGCCGAAGTTTAATTTAAAGTATCACTCTGTTTAACTCTGCAAAAAATTTCCAAATTTTCTCTTTACCTTCCCCACACACACACACAGCTGCCCTTATCTTGGAGCCATATTCTAAGGTTATCTTTGGCCAATTCCTTCATAAGATTTCTTTGTTTTTCTATGTGCTATTTTTAAAAATTAAGATGAACAAAAAAGAAATACATTCTATCAGCAACTGCAGAAATTATTCACATGCACTAATAGTAAAAGGAACACATAAAATGTCAAGTGTCTGGTCTAACTAAATTCTGACTTGCTCAACTCTTGCCTCAGACCACTTACAACCAATCCAGACTTCTTGACTGCTCACATGACTTGGGTTAATGGAAGTCACTAACTTTTCCTTTAGGTAAGATGGATGACTAAATAAATCTTACCATCTTCCCAGACATTGCTTTCTAAAGGCTTCTTGCCTTTACTACTTGCCCTACTTATATGCCTTACAGTTTCCCAACGCTGTTATATGGCCTATTGACAACTTGAAGATGCTTTTCTGAACTGTGAAATCTGCCCCTCTGGTACATTCTGATGACTTTTAGGATGTAGAGCTTTTAAGTCTTTTCCTTTGCTCAGCAACTCTCTAATGTGTTGTCTTCCCCTAAGTGTAATCTTGACCATGGATTGTCTTTCTCTAGTGATTATTCCCAGTGCTGATCATGGAACTTGGCCCTTAGGAATTGGAGTTCAATAAATGCTTTTTCACTTATTCATAATATCTGGTTTATGGCTGGCCTGGTCCTTCTCATAAGTGCCATTTTTAGTTCATGAAAAAAATACTTATTTTTCTAGTTAAGAAAAATCATAAGGATTTGACAGAGGTAGAAAAAAATCATCAACAAGGAAGGACTTTGGGAAGATGTCTCAAATGGTGTTCAGTGATATTCTGATCAATAATGAAGTTGAATGTCTAAATTCAAATTTTATTCTTCCTTTTTTTGTAAAAGGAGCTTTATTTTTATGATTCTCGCTAGTGGTTACTTTTATAAGTTTATAGAAATTTCTTATAAGTTCTAGATATTAAAATCAAATAATTAAATTGTTCCTATTTTAAAAAATAATTATTTTGGTCTGACTGAGTCAAAAAGACTTTCGTGTGAATACTGCCTCAGTTGTAAGGTAACATTCAAGGCCATTGACTCTAGATTAGTCTTCCACGTAGTTGTTGTTCAGTCATTTTTCAGTCATACCTGACCCTTCATGACTATATTTGGAGTTTTCTTGGCAAAGAAACTGGAATTGTTTAGCATTTCCTTCTGTAGCTCATTTTACAGTTGAGAAAATGGAGGCAAAAGGAGTTAAATGAATTGCCCTGGATAATATCACTAGTAAGTATCTGAGGCCACATTTGAATTCAGGAAGGTAAGTATTCTTGACTTCCAGCCCAACAATCTATCTACTGCACTACCTAGCTGCCCCAGTCTTCCAAATGGGTATATTACTGAAGATCCCCAGGGTATCTCATTATAATACTGTTTACTCCTAATATGACCCCCTTGCACTGACCTCAGAGACAGTAGTATTATATCGAAGATTCAGTGTATGTAAGTATAACTTCATTTATACTGAGCCTTATTTCTTTTAGGCAATGAGCCTGAAGGCAAATACTAATTTGCAGCACTGGTTCCACCTATTGATTCTCTCTTCCAGATCTAATAAAAATAAATCACTATGCCCTCTTGAACAGATGCTTCTCTGCCTGGCTGGTAAGGATTAAGCATCCATTGCTATTTCTATCCAAAGCCACATTTGAATGGGCTAATGGTTTGTTTGTCTCTCTGTGTGTTTTAAAAGAAATTATAAAATAGAATGGAAAATAATGATTCCGTTCTGCACATCAAGGAGGTTGCATTCTGTATGGTTGGCGGGGAGAAAAAACCTGGAGCTATTTCAAACCACCCTTGTAATTGCAACTCTACGCCCCCCTTGTCAACAGATAAATGCTAAGAAACCCACTAATCAACTGGAGCACAGCCTTAGAAAGCCATGTGTACTCTCATTTGTTTCCAAATCGCCTATGGAGGCCACCAGCAGTCAAAGAACCTCATCTAGACTACAGCAAATGGTCCTAGGTCGTGCCTAATGTTGAAGTCTCAGTGGCTTGGTGCTCTATGAAGTGAAGATGTCTGTAATTAGCCTGTCATTAGTCTCTGAGTGGGCTGTATGAAGGTCAAGAAAATAATTTGAACCATGTTGTACCAAAGTTAAAACACCTCAAGGGGTGCAGGAAGACCTTCAACTCTCATCTTTAAATTTCAAGTGACTGCCTAAAAGTAGAATTAGGCCAGATGCCAAGGAGAATAAATTAACTTTGTTTTGCTAATTACTTTTAATCATCAAACTATTGAAGATGGTTTGGGAGTGTCTACATGAGGATGGTATCATTTGGTGTGCTAAGAAATAATACGGAAAGATCATATTATGTTACAAATAGAGGGAATGCTTTGAAATAGATAGCATGCTGCATTTAAAAACAGGAAAATATGGATTCAGATCTTGACTCTGCTTCTCCCTAACTGTGTATCCCTGAACAAGTCATGAAATCTCCCTGTGCATCTCCATAAACCAACAAATTCCCAGACATCCACTGATCTTCACTGGTAGAATAAATGAGTTCTCACAAAAGGAATTCCCCACATAGGGATGAATTGAATATTTATTTTAAGTACTACACATGAGCAAGGTGAGGTGGGGAAGGAAATAAAAATTCATATAGCATAGGCTACATAGCAGGCACTGGGCTAAGTGCTTTATAAATATTATCTCATTTGGTCTTCAAAATGCTAAGATATAGGTACAATTATTATTCTCATTTTACAGATGGGAAAATAAGCAAACAAGATTAAGAGGCTTGTCCAGGTCACACAGCTAGTAATATTTGAGGTTGGATTTTTAACTTAGTTCTTTCTGACTTCAAGGCAGCTACATGCCTAGAGCCACAGACCTGGAGTCAAGAAGACCCATCATCATGAGTTCAAATCTGCCTCAGACACTTATTATCTGGGTGATCTTGGGTAAAGCGCTGGATCCTGTTTGTCTCAATTTCTTCATTGTAAAATGAGCTTGAGAAGGAAATGGCAAACACTAGTATCTTTGCCACAAAAACCTCAGATGGGTTCACATCTGAGTTGTATATGACAGAAAATGACTAAATGACAACTTCCTGATCCTAGGCCAGCACTTAATCCCCTGCACCACCTAGTTGCCTCATTGTTATATTATTATTAAATATAAATCACATATATAATATATTTAAATTTAGAAAATTTTGGATGAACCCCTGTTTTATCAGGAAAGTAGTAAGTAACATTATTATAGTATAAGAAATGAGGCAGGGGAAGGTTTCAAAAAAACTATTGTAAATCTTGTAGGAACTGATGGTGAGTAAAATGAACAGCATCAGGAGAATATTAAAGTCTTTCTAAAAAGAAGGGAATTGAAACTTATAGAGCTTTGAATCTTTGAATGAACACATGTTTGGATAAAAATGGTAAAAAGCAAATAATAAGCTTCTGAAATCTTCTTACAATCAGTCCTAAACTCCAGCCATTTTTCAATTTGTACTTGGGTATTTCCGACAGCTCAGGTGTACTGGAGAGCAGTAAAAGCAGGTGTTGAATGAGAGGGAGGGGATGGAAAAATGGAACAAACCTCTTAATCCCAGCATCTATGGAGCCACCTTTCCAGGCACTGTTATTCTATAAAGTACCTCCTAAAATGACTGGGCAAAAGCAAAACCATTTTGAAAATTGTCAAGTGCTCTGCAAATCAAAGTTATTAAAATTTCTCACACTGTTTTCTTTTCCTTCCATTGTATTATGTGGCTATATTGGCTTACTGTGTATTTTATTTATGTTGGATTCTTTTGCATTAGAAAATCTGTATACCTTTCGAGCTCATTAGGTGCTCTGGCTACAAAGCCAGCATCCTAGAGAGCTTAATACAATGGAAATAGCACCAGAAGACCTGAGTTAGATTCTCTGATACCCAATTTACCACGTCAGGAAACTAACCACTTCTTAGTCCTTAATACTTCAGAAGTCTAATGAGCTTAATCAAGCACTAACTACCTCCA
The DNA here is from genome assembly GCF_016433145.1 of Gracilinanus agilis. NCBI lineage: Eukaryota > Metazoa > Chordata > Mammalia > Didelphimorphia > Didelphidae > Gracilinanus > Gracilinanus agilis. The sequence continues at coordinate 363,536,859 of NC_058132.1, forward strand.
GGGTTTGAACCCAGTAGGGAACACATAAGGAAGAGAACTCTAGCAGCCATCATACCTGTACTGGGTCTGCATTCAATCAGTTCATTTAAGTGAAAGAATCCAGTGGAGATATTGATGGTGATGTGGGCTTAAATGTCTAGCAAACACTGCCAAGTAGCTGTGCACAATCAAAAGAACTAGTTGATTAGAATGGGGTCACCTTTCAGATAAGGCATATGAGTTGCTTAGATTCACAATTATGAAAAAATTTCTTACATCATACTTTAGCCTAGGTTCTTGGCTGGGGGTCTCCAGTGGTTCGTTTTCCCAGCCACAGAGTACTAGGGTCAAACAATGCTGTTTCCACACTCACTGTCTTCCTTAGAGTCTTCAAAGAAAAGAGCAAAATATGACCTAAAGTTGTCCCAGGATATTTAACATATCATTAGCATCTCATTTACATTGGAGTTAGCTCAACCACTCTTACTGCACCCCTCCATGGGCAAACAGAGTGAACCACTAGTAAAGTGACATCAGTTCCCTGGAGACACAGAGCAACAACTGCCCAAACAAATGTGCCTTTTGTGTTATTGGAAATTTGGGGCCTTTGAATTACATTTCCCAAGAGCCCACTGGCTTCTTCTTGTCATTACATGCTGACATAGACAGGGGGATAAAATTGAGGGGTCTGACATGGCAAGCTCTCTTTCCTTCCAATGGCGGCTTGGAGCTGGGAACTTGGGCTGTTTGAACAGGTAGATTAATCATGGGCACATGGTTTTATTTTGTTACTTATTTCTTCCTTTATTTCTAGTGATTATTAATAAACCTTAAAAATCCATAATATTTTAAGTTATTATTTTATATTCATTTTAATTTTTATACCTTCCTTAGTAACTAATCAAGATGAAAATCAGTCCTGAGAACTCCTACCCACCTTTAACACTCTCTCTCTCTCTCTCTCTCTCTCTCTCTCTCTCTCTCTCTCTCTCTCT